>NC_016090.4:17547471-17603937 GCF_000004515.6 Glycine max | reverse complement strand
CCCCGCCTGTGAAACTCACCCGTTAAGATACCCAATTCCCATCTAATATGACATTAGGTGCTGAATTCAATGTGGAAAGCTTAACATGTAGAGATTGGAACACATCATCGAAAGTATCCCAAAAGGTATGTGTTCGGTTCTGCAAGTTAAGGAGGTTGAAGTATAACTTCTCAATGGTTCTTTTGAAAAATTGCATTTGCAGGTGCAAGAAAGAAAAGGACTACCTATATAAGCATGAAGTTTAGCCGCTTCAAGAAGCTGGGACTTGGCTTTGATATGCTTATGAAGGATAGGGACACAGGCTAGTAAATTAGTGTCGAGCAAGAGTAATGTTATAAACTATTGTGCAAATTATCTTCATGTATTCATTATGAATAGAAAGGGTTCAATCCTTAGTGACACCCTGATATTCGAATATTTGAAACGTGTAATTTGCTAAGATGAAATTCAATCGTCACGATATTTCATCTATGCAGTAGTTTGTTGTATGTTATGACTTTGATGATTTGATCGGTAATTACACTAAAATGGGGGAGGTTTGTTGGACATTTTAGTGTAATTGATCTCTTTATTATGTTAAAATAAGAGTGCACGCTTGTTTTAATGTAATAACGAGATGTTCGGTTTAGGCAAATTTTGGAAGTTACATGGAAGTTACTAAAACTTCCATCAACGGTTGGAAGTTACATGGAAGTTACTAAAACTTCTATCAACGGCAGTTTTTAAAAAGAAATAACTTCCATCAACCGCCAAAAACCACCTGTTCTTTGATCATAAATAATCATTCTGGTTCAGAAAGCATAACGGGTGACAAAACATACAAGACCAAAAAAAAAAACTCTTAAATTATAATCTTCTGATTTTATCCGATTGAATAATTTTGGTTGAACCCCGAAATTTGATTCAATCTGAAAGTGTTATACACGACTTCAGATTTATCCAAGTATTATCTCGATTTTCAAATTTAACCAACAAAGTATATGTCTCAAATTAGACCAAACCAACCTGACCGGTTGTGGTGGCAGTTGGTGGCCTTCCCGATTTTGAAAATCTAGACCGGGTTAAGCACATAATTTCTTTAAAAAATCAAAATTACCAAAATACACACAACACAAGCTAAATGGTGTGTTTTTTTTATAAAAAAATTCCACTTAGTCTCACTCTCACAAGGATGACCCGTGTAGGGTTCTCTTTGCCGTTTCACTTTCACCCTAAATCTTGCCCCTTTTCTCTATATAACACATTCGAATGTGACTTTTGCCAATGCGAAGGGCTGAGGAGCATCACAATGTCATTGTTAGTCTAACATAGAGGTTGTATGTCTATTGTTCTTCACAGGTGAACATCTCCAAATCCCTGATATTTTATTTCAGAGTTTATGCTTTTTGGTTTTATTTGGCAATAACTTAATTTAAGGACTTTTTTTTCCATATGTGCGTCTTTGAAAGATGAAATTAAAGTGTTTGAACTTTGAATAATCAATTTTGCTATGGAGATATGTAGATCGATTCAGTATACGAATCGAATTAGACCAAACCAACCTGACTGGTTGTGGCGATAGTCGATGACCTATCCAATTTTGAAAACCCATACCAAGTTAAACACATCATTTTTTTAAAAAAGAAAAATGGCCAAAATATGAACAACACAAGCCGAACGATGTGTTTTTTGATTTGCACTTAATCTCTCTCTCACAAGCATCACCCATCTAGGGTTCTCTCCACCGTTTCACTTTCACCCTAAATGTTGCCCCTTTTCCTTCATGACATATTCCACCATGACTTTCATCAGTGGGAAGGCTCAAGGAGCGTCACAATGTCATTGTTTGTCTGACACAAAGGTTGTTTGTCTATTGTTCTTTGAAGGTGAAGATCTCCAAATCCCCAATATTATGTTTTAGAGTTTTTGTCTTCTGGCTTAATTTGGTAATAACTTAATTTAATGATTTTTTTCCATATGTGCATATTTGAAAGTTGAGATCGAAGTGTTTGAATTTTGAATAATCAATGTTGTTCTAGAGATATGTGTGTTTGTTGATTGCAATAGCTTTTATTGGTTCTTATATTATCATAATTTTTGTGATGCTAAAGGTTTCGTATTAGATATTTGGATGTTTCTACTAAATGTATCATATTGGATATTTGGATGTTTAGTTTTGGTTGCAATAGCTTTTGTTTATACTATAGATTATACTTGTAGTTCTTTGTAAGTTCGTATATCTCAATCAATGAATGTTGAAGTAAATTTTAGGGTTTTGAAAAGGTGGGAATCTTTTTTGTGCTACACATCTCATTGTCCTACATTCTAACCTTGTTTCTGAAAACTACGATGAAACTTTAAGCACATTCTCCCTTTTTAGTGTTTAGAATTTGAAACTTCAATTGAACAGTTTGCTTTGTTTGTTTTTCTTATGTAGTTTCAATCCTTTGTAATATTTCTTAAGAATACTACATTTTTGTATTATTTGATTTTTTTACATTTTGAAAATGATTTGCATAGTAGTCCATGATAAAAAGATGACTTATAAAGTTATTACAAAGTAGTCACTGGATGTTGACATAATTTTTAGGGGTTGATTCAATTTATTTGAAATGATTAATGTGAAAAGGAAATAGTTAGACAACATTGCATAATTCCATAATCCTTAATGAAATTATCTTATATTATTAGGTACTTTAAATTTTGGAGTGTGGATTGATTAATCAAATTATGTTAGTATGCGTGTGTGACACACACACACACACACACACACACACACACACATATATTAGAAATAATAAACTTTCATAAATGGCTTGTACATTAAGATCCTTTCACTTTAGCCATGCCTGGTCCAACACATTGAGTTTAACATCTTCTATGAAATCACTAGAATCCATGTTTGTTTCACATGTTGCCACTTCATCAAATGTTGTCAATGAACTTCCTTAAATGTTTTCAATTTTGGAATGAACTTGTCTTTCCTATCAATGTTGGCTACTAAAATTAGTCAAGACTATATTAACTCCTACCCTTGTCTGGGAAGGTTGCTTTTGTTGATGAATGGTGATTTTTCTCCCTTTGTAGGGCTAACACATCATGTTGGAGAAAAGTTTGGTGTGCCAAAAGATGGCTTTGGAGGAGTGGTTTGGCTAGGCATAGAGTAAGGAATAGAAATTTTGTTGTGAGAAATTTAACTAACTTTTGGGAGAGATGGGATTGGATCAGAATGTTTTGTCAAGTCATCAACACAGAGCACATTATCAATGTGTGCAACAATGTTTGATGCCAAGGTCTCTAGTACTCGTGAGTAGCTTTCCATAATGGATTTCCCAACATCCTAGAAAATAGTCAGGACAATTTGGAAGTGTAGAGATTAAAATTTTCAACACCAAAAATATGTTTTAAGCCTCATTATATTTCTTGAGTGTTGAAAGTTTTGATCACAACACTTCAAAATTGTAAAGTCTATTTTCTAAGATGTTGGAAAATCCATTCTGGAGTGTTATCACGAGTACTAGAGAGCTTCGTATCAAACATTGTTGCACATATTGATGTTATGCTCTATGTTGATGACTTGACAAAACATTTTGACCCAATCTCATCTCTCCCCAAAGTTAGTGTAATTTCTCATAAGAGCATTTTTGTTTCATACTCAATGTTTGCCCAAATCACTCATCTTAAACAATCTTTTTGCACACCAAGCTTTTCTCCATCACGATGTATTAGCCCTACAAATGAAGCTAAATCACCGTTCATCAATAGAAATAACCTTCCTTTGAGAGGGGTAGGAGTCAATAGAGTTTTGACTTATTTTGGTAGTATTGAGAGGAAAGAGAACTTTGTTCCAACATTGGAAACATTTGAGGAAGTTCCAACATCAACAACATTTGATGAAGTGGTAGCATGTGAAGCAAACTTGGAATCCAATGATTTCGAAAAAAAAAATATGTTAAGCTCAATATCTTGAAACGGATGTGGTTAAAGCGAAAGGATTTTGATGTACAACTCATTTATCCAAGAGAGAATATGAAATGGGTCTCCATCTTCACACTTTTATTCCTCTCCAACTCGCCCCTCACAACCTTCGCAGAAGATGGTAATGTCCCTCTTCTTCAATCTCTGCTCTTTTTGCCTCACATGTTTTCAAGTTTTCCTCTTTCGTCCAAAAACTAGAAGCTGTGGGTATGTGGTGATTCTCATTCATATTTTTTTTCTTTTCATTTTAACTTTTGTGATTCTAATGACAAAGTTTCTTGATGTTTTTTTTAGGAAGTTTCTTACTTTCTTTCTTTTCTCATCCTGCAACTTCTGAAGGACTACATGTTTGGTAAGACTTTTTTTTAGCTTAACTCCTTTTTTAAAAAAGTTATTCTATTTTTTTGTAACATTTGGTTTTTTTTCCCTAACTTTCGAAGGACTTGACGTTTGGTAGAACTTCTTTTGCTTAAGTAATTTTTTTGTTGATGCTTTCCCGGGAATTTTTTTCCCTACATAATAATAATAATAATAATAATAATAATAATAATAATAATAATAATAATAATAATATTATTATTATTATGTATATATTTTTTTAATTTAGATGAGGAAATTTGACTAATCTTTTTCCCTTCAGTGTTATCATATTTTGTGGTATGAAATTTTGGGTATTACATGCAGAACATAGTTCTGACCGGGCTGGGTTCTTGAAGCTCTCCAAGAGAATCGAGTACACAATTCGAGCTTGGTACCTTCCACAGTTTGAGGACTTGATGGTATCATCTATTTCTTGATTTTTCTTACATAATCATAGTTACCTTTAGGTTGTTGTGGACCCTTTATGTAATTTAGTTTTTGAGTTCTATTATGGAGTTCAGATTATGTATATATTTTTTAATTTAGATGAAGAAATTTGGCTAATTTTTTCCCTTCAATGTTATTATATTCTGTGGTATGAAATTTTGGGTGTTATATGCAGAACATTGTTCTGGCCGGGTTGAGTTCTTGAAGCTTTCCAAGAGAATAGAGTACAAAATGCCTACATAATAATAATAATAATAATATCAACAACAATAACAACAAAAAAACACACATTACCAATTGTTAGTGTCAAGAACATATGAGTTCCTTGACATACACTTGCAGGAAAAGAGAGAAATGTATGAGGTAGGAGAGAGAGTTTCTATTCTGCAAGTGTATTCCTTGCTTGATATGTATAAACTCATTCAACTATCTTATTTAATGATCAATTGTATTTATGCATCATTGTCAATGGCTGAAAAGATAAAACTGAAAATTACAACTCAACACATTACTTTCTGTTTTTTCAGAAACAAACTACTAACCAATTAACTAACTTTCTAACAAATGAAAACTAACTGATTTATCCACAAATGGATCAGGATTACTACAACACCCTCCATTAATTCTGATCCTCAATAAGCTTTTATCATTAGTTTACTTCTCAGTTCTTCAAACTTGGCTTTCTTCAATGGTTTTGTCGGTAAATCAGCAAGATTATCTTCTGATTTGCAGTAGATGAGCTTGATTTTTCCTTTGTCAACTTTGTCCCTGTTAAAATGATACCTAGTATCAATGTGCTTGTTGTTCCCATGATCTACAGGGTTCTTAGCAAGATTGATTGCTGACTTATTATCAATCAGTAAACAAATTGGTTCCTTCTTTTGAATCTTCATTTCTTTTAGCATTTTCCTCAACCACAGACCTTGACATGCTCCAAGGAAAGCTGCTATATACTCAACTTCACAAGTAGATAATGCTACTGGATCTTCTTTCTTCGAGCTCCAGGAGATTAGAGCTCCACCATACATGAACACATAGGCTGCAGTGCTCTTCCTGTCATCCTTGTCCCTCCTCCAATCTGAATTAGTATAACCAAGCAGATTTTGATTTGATTCATTTTGTCCAAAAGGTAGTAAGACTCCATAATCAGTTGTGCCCTTTACATACCTTAAGATCCTCTTTGCAGCCATCATGTGAGAAATCTTAGGTGCCTTCATAAACCTGATGTAAGCTCCATTGGAGCTTGTAGGCCTAGGATCTTCTTCATCAATGGATTCCTTTGCTTCTTGGAAGATAAATGGCAGCGGAATGGAGAAGGAAGAGAGAGAGGAGACGCCACTTCAAGGAGAAGATGAGTCTAGAAGAAGCTCACCACCATAGGAGGCCATGGATAAGAGCTTGGAGGAAGAAGGAGATGAATGAAGGGAGAGGGAGGGAAGAGCACAAAATTTTGTGCTCTAAAAGAGCTCTGAAATCTGAAGTTAATATTCAAATGATCCAAGTTGAAAAAAATGCACACACATGACCTCTATTTATAGCCTAAGTGTCACACAAAATTGGAGGGAAATTTGAATTTCAATTCAAATTTCACTTGAATTTGTGGAGCCAAACTTTGGAGCCAAAATTTCACTAATTATGATTAGTAAATTTTAGTTATGGTTCAGCCCACTAATCCAAGATCAATTCCAAGATTCTCCACTAAGTGTGCTTAGGTATCATGAGGCATGTAAAACATGAAGGACATGCACAAAGTGTGACTATATGATGTGACAATGGGGTGTAGTAAGCAAATGTTCACCTCCTCCTCTAAAATTTAATTGGATTGGGCTTCTACCAATTCAATTAAATTTATTTCCAACCACACACATCAAATATTCACTTAGTGCATGTGAAATTACAAAACTACCCCTAATACAAAAACTAGTCTCGGTGCCCTAAAATACAAGGGCTGAAAAATCCTATTTTTCTAGGGTACCCTACCTACAATATGGAGCCCTAAATACAAGGACCAAATATAATGACATCCTAGTCTAATATGTACAAAGATAAGTGGGCTCATACTTAGCCCATGGGTCTGAAATCTACCCTAAGGCTCATGAGAACCCTAGGGCCTTCTCTTGCATCTTTGACCCAATCTTCTTGGAGTCTTCTATCCAATGCCCTTGGAGGGTAGGATTGCATCAAAACCTGCTTATAATGCCAACACTATAAGCTATGTCAGGTCTTGTATTACATAAATACCTGAGTGAGCCAACTATTTGTCTGTATAGAGTAGCATCTGCTAGTTCTCCTTCATCATTCAAGCTCATCATTAGTCCAGTTTCAGCTGGAGTTGCAGTTGGATTGAAATTGCTCATGTGAAACTTCACAAGCAAATCAGCTGCATATTTACTTTGATGCATCACCACACCTGTTTTAGTTTCCTTGAATTCAATGCCAAGAAAATAGGATAGTTGGCCCAAGTCAGTCATTTCAAATTGCTTCATCAACAACTGCTTGACTTTGTTGATTTCTGACATGTTGCTCCCAGTGATCAACAAATCATCCACATAAAGGCACAATAGGATTAAATCTGTAGTAGTCTCCCCTTTAATATAGACACCATGTTCAGAAATACATTTCTCAAACCCAATCTGGTTGAGAACACCATCAATGTTTTTGTTCCAAGCTCTTGGAGCTTGTTTTATGTCATACAGGGTCTTTTTTAGTTTGTACACTTTGTCTTCTTCGCCATCAACTTGAAAACCTGGAGGCTGATCAACAAACACATCTTCTTCAAGAGGCCCATTTAGAAAAGCAGACTTGACATCCAATTGATGCATTGACCACCTTCTCATACTTGCAATTCCAACTACAAGCCTTATTGTCTCAATCCTTGCTACTGGAGCAAAAATTTCACCATAGTCCACACCTTTTCTTTGCAGGAAACCCTTTGCCACTAGTCTTGCCTTGTGCTTAACCACCTCTCATGTTGGATTCTTCTTCACTTTAAAGACCCACTTAACTGCAATAGGTCTTTTCCCTTTTTGGAGGTTCACAAGATCCCATGTGTTGTTCTTCTTAATTGAGCTCAATTCCTCCTTCATTGCTTAAATCCATTGAGGTTCTTGCAATGCTTCCTCTACATCTATTGGCTCAGCACCAGCATATAAGGCCAAGTGCACTAGGTCACCACCTTCAGTGATTTGATCATCTTTATAGACTTCATAATCTCTCAAACTCTGGGGAACTTGTGTCACTCTTGTTGACTTTCTCAGAATTCCTTGGTCAGGTGTGGCAGCTGTTACAACAACATTATTACCACTGTAATCTGCTTCAATCAAGAATCTTGCATTCCTGCTTGTAGACTCAGGTTCTAGCCTCCAGTTTTTAAACTCATCAAATTCCACATCCCTGATAATTGCAATTTGCTTGGACCTTGGATCAAACAGCTTGTACCCTCCTGTCTCATGGTATCCAAGAAATACCATCAATTCACCTTTCTCATCCAATTTTTGTCTCAACTAGTCAAGAATGTGTTTGTAGCAGATAGCACCAAAAATTCTCAAATGTTTCACATTGGGTTTGATGCCTGACCAAGCTTCTTTTGGAGTCACACCATTTAGTCTTTTTGTAGGACTTCTATTTAGCACATACACAACAGTGGAAACAGCTTCACTCCACAAGTTTTGTGGCAGATCCTTGCATTTGAGCCTACTCCTGACCATGTTCATAATTGTTCTATTCTTCCTTTCTTCTACCCCATTGTGTTGTGGAGTGTAGGGTGGTGTGAACTCATGCACAATTCTTGCTTCATCACAAAATTCTAGGAATTCTTTAGAGGTGTATTCACCACCTCCATCAGTTCTCAACACTTTAATCTTCCTAGAACTTTGATTTTCAATATAAGCTTTGTACTTCTTAAAGATATTAAACACATCTCTCTTTCTTTTGATCATATAAATCTAGGTCTTTCTAGTGAAATCATCTATAAAGGTTATAAAGTACCTGTTTCCTCCAAGGGACTCTACTTGTATAGGGCCATAAACATCTGAATAGATGATTTCAAGCTTCTAAGTTAATTTTATTGGGATAAACTTCTTAAAGGGCTTCTTTGTCTGCTTGCATTCCAAGCAATTTTTGCATTTCTCCTGTGGTTTGAGGAATTCCTCGTGCCAACTTATGCATTTGATCAAGATCTCTGAAATTCAAGTGTCCAAGCCTATAGTGCCAAAGCCATTTTTCTTTGTTGCTCACAACACTAAGACATTCATGCTCAAGTGCTTGTGTTCCAATTTTGAAAGTTCTATTTCTGGTCAATGGTGTTTTTATGATTAGATTTCTGGTTTTGTCATATACTAGCATCATCATGTCCTCCATAGTTATCTTAAAGCCTTTTTGAAGTAACTGACCAAGACTTAGAAGATTGCTGCTTATGCCTGGAACATAAAGTACATCCTTTATGCAAGTTTTTCTGCCATCTTTCCTCTGAATCAAGACATTTCCAATTCCTTCAGCAAGCATGGTGCTGTCATCTGCAAATCTCACTTTGCTTTTAATTCTTTCATCTAGACACACGAACCAGTCTTTGTGACCAGTCATGTGGGTAGAGCATCCTATGTCTTAGTACCATTGACCCTTGTCATCATGCGTTGTATTGTTTATCACCGTCAACAGGACATGTTCAGGAACTGAATCTGCTCCTTTTGCAAGTTGAGCCTCATCAGCAGGATTTTTATCCTTGTACCAGCAATCAGTAGCATAATGTCCCTTCTTTCCACAGTTGTAACAATCTACATTCTTCTTGTCCCAGGTCTTTTTTCCTCCTCTCCCTCGATTTCCAATATGTCCTCCTCTGTTGGAACTTTGGTTGCCATTATTTTTCTGATCTGAGTGCTCTCTTGATCCATGGTTGCCTCTTCCTCTTGAGTTCTTGAATCTGCCTCTCTTTCCTCTAGATGATTCATTTCCAGAGTTCTTTGGGTTTTGTTGAGCTTGAAGAGCTGTTTCAACATGTTTTGTATTACAATTATTCCTTTCTTGCAATCTTTGCTCATGGGCTTCGAGGGAACCTTGTAATTCATCAATGCTCATGGATTCCAAATCCTTTGATTCCTCAATAGCAACCACAATGTGGTTGAATTTTGGATTCAATGATCTTAATACTTTTTCAATAAGTATTAGATCAATGAATTTCTCACCACAACCTTTCATTGAATTAGTAAGAACTTGTAATCTACCAAAGAAATCTCCAATACCTTTATTCTCTTCCATCTGCAGCAGTTCAAACTGTCTCTTCAGGGTTTGTAAGCACACTTTCTTGACTTTGTCTACACCAGCATAGGCTTTGATCAACGTGTCCCAGGCTTCTTTCGCAGTAGTTGCACTTGCAATCTTCTCAAAGTGGGTATCATCAACACACTGATGAAGAATCACCAATGCTTTGCAATCCTGCTTCTTTAATTCTTTGAATCCTGCCTTTTGTGCATCAGGAGCATTGTCTCTTGGAACTTCTACACCATTCTCAACAATATCAATTAAATCTTGGAAGCCAAACAAGGCTTTCATCTGAACTTGCCACTTGCTGAAGTTCTTGCCAGTGAGAAATGGGAGATTCGCTGGAAAAGGGCCATTGGAAGCCATGGATGTGCTTAAAAATCCCTTCTTGATCGTTTCTTACTCTAGATACCACTGTTAGTGTCAAGAACAATGAGTTCCTTGACACACACTTGCAGGAAAAGAGAGAAATGTATGAGGTAGGAGAGAGAGTTTCTATTATGCAAGTGTATTCCTTGCTTGAAATGTATAAACTCATTCAACTATCTTATTGAATGATCAATTATATTTATACATCATTGTCAAAGACTGAAAAGATAAAACTGAAAATTACAACTCAACACATTACTTTTTGTTTTTTTCAGCAACAAACTACTAACCAATTAACTAACTTTCTAACAAATAAAAACTAACTGATTTATCCACAAATGGATCAGGATTACTACAACACCAATTATCATATGTAATTTAGTTTTTGAGTGTTGTTATGGAGTTCAGATTATGTATATATTTTTTAATTTAGATGAAGAAATTTGGCTAATTTTTTCCCTTCAATGTTATTATATTCTGTGGTATGAAATTTTGGGTATTATATGCAAAACATAGTTCTGACCAGGCTGATTTCTTGAAGCTCTCCAAGAGAATAGTACACAATGCCTACATAATAATAATAATAATAACAACAACAACAACAACAACAACAACATAACACACATTACCAATTATCATATGTAATTTAGTTTTTGAGTGTTGTTATGGAGTTCAGATTATGTATATATTTTTTAATTTAAATGAAGAAATTTGGCTAATTTTTTTCCCTTCAATGTTATTATATTCAGTGGTATGAAATTTTGGGCATTATATGCAGAACATAGTTCTGACCAGGCTGAGTTCTTGAAGCTCTCCAAGAGAATAGAGTACACAATTCGAGCTTAGTACCTTCTACAGTTTGAGGACTTGATGGTATCATCTATTTCTTGATTTTTCTGACATAATCATAGTTACCTTTAGGTTGTTATGGACCCTTTATGTAATTTAGTTTTTGAGTGTTGTTGTGGAGTTCAGATTATGTATATACTTTTTAATTTAGATGAAAAAATTTGGCTAATTTTTTTCCCTTCCGTGGTATTATATTCTGTGGTATGAAATTTTGGGTATTATATGCATAACATAGTTATGACCGGGCTGAGTTCTTGAAGCTCTCCAAGAGAATAGAGTACACAATTCGAGCTTGGTACCTTCTACAGTTTGAGGGTTTGATGATATCATCTATTTCTTAATTTTTCGGACATAATCATAGTTACCTGTAGGTTGTTGGGGACCTTGATTCATTTAAGCTTTCAACAACTTTACTCCCTCTTTGATCCTGTACACGGGGCACAAAAGTTGGAACAACAGAAGTTATCTTCCGAAGAAATTGATGTGCTTGAACATAATTTCTTGACATACCTATTTCAGGTGCCATCTCTACTTCATGCATTCAAGTGTCAATATTTTGGGGATATTATTAGTATAATATAGACTTGAAAATGAAAACCCAAAGATTATGGTGCTGGCCTGCCGTCACTTTAGTCCTTCAAAGACTTTTTCATTAATCCTTCAAAGATTATGTCACAAATTAGTCCCTTAAAAAGACTAGCATCTTACATTAATCCTTCAATGATTAAGTCACCAAATTAGTTCCTCAAAGATCTAAAAAATGTCACCACATTCATTTTTATGAAGTACTAAAGTGGTGGGGTTGTCTGCAATTGTCTATTAGCAAGTCAGTTTAAACTTAAGTTGAATAAATATTCTTAGTTTACTTTTTTATCTATTGTCTTTCTTTTTATCTGACTTCATGATGTTAGAAGTTAGAGAATTCTTAAAAGATACCAGTGTTTCAATTCTGATGATAAAAACTACTAGAAAACCACTCAATTATTTACCTATACTAATTAAATTCATATTGTGTTCTATATAGGTTTGCTTTATTCCACAGTTTTACGAATCAGTATCAAAAGACGATTACTTTACGAAATGGTTTCATTGCAGTAAGTGAATAATCTATAATTCTATACAAATTCCCTTAGTAGGAATTCATGGTACTCATTGAGCTTGAGCATCAACAATTTAGACCAAATTTATTCTTTATAGGTTTTGGATTTTCTGGACCAAGACTCATTACAGTAAAGTAAGTTGTCAAACATACTCATTCCATTATGACACCAAACAAAGCTATTCTGTCCTGAAATATGTATTTGCTTTTGATTTCCCTTTTGCTTTTATTTCTAGCCAGTCACACTTTTAGGTGTTTTATTTTATCCCTTCAGAACATTAGTGAACCCCAATTTTTAATAAATTAAACAAAAAGTGAATTTTGCTAACTATTATCTAAACTTCAATTCAGTATAATATTTTATTTTACAGTTTCAAGGCCTTAATTTTGTTTTTAGAGCTCATTGCTGCTAAGTAATTCATTCCATACATTACAGACATTATACAACTATCACAAATCGCAATCATTAGGGAAAATTCAATTTCAATGTCCAGGGGGATTATTTTCATGTCATTCTTAGGTACTACTACATGTTCTGAAATGTGTTTGTGGAAGTAGTCATAATAGAAAATGCATGCAAGACTAACTACAATTAACAAATAGATAATGGGATGAAGTCTACTTTTAGAAATGAGGGTGAAGCATGAAACGACCATGGACATTTGAATGTTGTTATAAAGGTTTTTTATTGGTTAATGAATGCATAGGTAAAGTAACTGTAGATAAACTAATAGGTTTTGATTGAAATTATAGGCAAGAGCAATTTGAGAATTCTGCAGCAAGTCGAGTTGCTCCTGCATAGCAGCAAGCAATGGCAAAGCAATCTACAAACACCAACAAAGGCGATCATTTTAACATCCATCGTTGCTCTATGAGCTGATCATTTTAATTTCGTTTTTTGCAAGGTCAACAGCAAAGAAGAATCCAACAGACACGGTATTATTCTGTTATGCATTTTTTCTTCCTTAATAATTTCCTTTGTTTTGTTCTTTTTCAGTAAGGACACTTCTCCATCAACATCTACAAAGATTTGTCTACATCATCAACCTCAAAGAGCCCAGTATTGACCTTTGATACGGTATTCTTATGCTATTCAATGTTTTCCTCTTGACTATTTTGTTGTTGTTATTGTTGTTCATTGGAACTTTTTTACCTATTTACTCAACATTGAGAATGTGTTTCGATGAATAATTATTGGCATGAGTTTGGACCCTAACTTGGAAATTGTTTCATAATATACTGTTGATTCTGTTCAGTATTATATTGTCTTTTTTTTAAGGTTATCTATTTGGAGTTTTCATATGGTTTGATTATGGATTTTTAACAACTGCTTCTGATGTACCTACTTTTACTATGATTTTCCCCTTTTCCTTTTTGGCATATAAAGAGGTCTAGGAAGTAGCGTGCAAGAGGATACTAAAATTCAATATCAGCTGTGATTGAGTATCCATTCATGGGTGGCAGTGATGTTTTGCTTATCCACTTGGTGGACAAAAATTAGTTTCTCCCTTGACTTAGTTCCAGTGTCGGTTGCTTAATCTTTTTGTCCTTCCTGGCTAACAACTTAATTGTGTTAGTTGTTATGATATTATGATTCGGATTCGATTTTTAAACACAAGAAACCCCAGACATTTGGAAAAGGATCATTATTCTAGATATTTTGTGGTTGTGGTTATATATTTTTTCCTACATTTTTAGGTAGAAGGATGACTTGCATTCCACAGGACATAAATGGATCTAAATGTTACTGTGTAAATGTAAATTAAAGCTATAATTTATGACATGTTTAGTCGATATCTCAACACTCATTGCCATACATAAATATTATAGTTATGTTCATTTGATTTTTTTGTTTCCAAGTTGTTCCTGTATATATGATGTAGGCATCTTGCAAGGTCCATTTTCCACTCTCTGATTCCAATGATCCTCCCCACTATGAGCCAGTAAGTGAAAATTTTTATCTTTCAATTTTAAGTTCATAATTGTGGGCACTATCGCATTTTCAAGCAGCACCAATGCTAACTTTTAATCACTCAAAAATTACTTCATCTTTTACACAGCAATCCCTATGTGCAGAGACACCTCAGGGATGTGACGACGAAACATTGAGTTCCTAGATTTCACCTGCTCAACTTTCATCTAACAAATTAGCAAAACAATATACACTCTCTAAGGGGCATGTTTTTGTGTTGTATGTCTGCCTATGCTTCATGAAAGCTTATCATATTTGGTGTCTTATGAATGTAGGATATATGGATTACTCCTTATTCTACATGTGAATTAGTATGTGACTGTTATGCAATTTAAGTTGTACTTTGGATGGGTTGTCATGTTAATTATAGAACTTTATAGAAATGTATTAATGGTGTGTGAATCTTTATATTATCAATTAGTAAACAAATAGTTATTTCGCATTGTACATGCATAAATATAATCAACAAATTGTCTTCATCATCAAATTGTGTTGGGTTTCAAACCCATAACTGTACATTAATTTAATACTTTCGAAAAAAAAATTAAATTTAAAGGCCATTTTTATCCTAAACATCATTTGGGTCTTTGTCATCCTGAAGACTGCATTCAATGTTTTAATTGATTGAAAACCTTATAATTGCAAAAAGGTTAAGCAAAGAAAGATTATCACAAGCTCCTGGAAAATAGCATTACATGCTTATTTATATATTGAATTTTTACAATCAAATGATTAATTATCCACCGTATAAAATTGTTCAATAAAAAACATAAAAAAAATATATTATGACATAGGAAATGAAAATAAAATTAAGCATGGAAACAAAGTGGGAAAAATAAATTCACCAATGTTATCTTTATTATTTTTAAAAAATTTAGATAGAATAATTTTATCTTGACTATTTTAGTTAAAAAAACTTCTTTTAATGACAAATTCAATATTGATAAAGTGTACAAAGTTTGATGACAAAATATAATAAATAAATTTAGGCCTATTTGGAAATTTATTGTAAATGAAAAAACCATATTTGTGGATGCCACTCCTGCCATGCGCAGCAATTTTCATAGCAGCTTTCATTTCAATATCAACAACAAACCCATGCCTATAGATCCTTCTGTCACTAAGCAAATGCAATGCATTTAATTCTCGTCCATTCTACACTATAGGTACCTTTTCCTATGCAATAGCTTCATATAATTTGTCCTCTCCCTTATGGTCTTTGCCGCTCCTCCACTCTTTACTTGCAAACCTATTGTAATTAGAGGACACATGTTCACATTATTTGAATGAGAACAAAATCAAAATTTAGAAATCTTAGAAAAAAATAATTACACGAAACACGGATTTCTATTCATCAAACATATACTTTTTAAAAATACACTCATTATATCTGCCTTTTCAGCTTCAACAAACTTTTCACCTTTTACACATATTAATGCATACTCATTCTTATTTACCTTACATTACACGCTTACCTTGAACATGCCTTTCCAACTTCCCGTACTTTCAATTACAATTACAACACGTGAAGTTGCAGGCCTTTCCAGTTATGGTTGCAGAGAGAAAGAAAGTGGCATGGTGGTGCTTCCATGTGCGTCACGTCTGGTGCCGCTTGCTTACTGTGCCCTCCAGTGAGTTGTTCTATCCAAGATGCAAACCACAAAAAAAGGAAAATAACAATACCTCTGCAAGTTATCCCCCATCAGAGACTCTCAAAGGTAGGAAAGTAAAAAAGTCTCTCTTTCTCTAAGGTAAGAAAAATATAATATTATACACTTCTATGAATGGATGAAATATTTGTTAGTAAGACCCACAATTGACATGCATTGAAAAAAGTGCATGAACCCTCTTGAATGTTGTAAGAAGATAACTCATAATAATTATGTGATATTATTATTATTCTTTTTCTTATCTCACATTTTATTTTATTTGTTAAATTCTTTGTATCATTAATCAATCATAATTTTTTTCCTGTATAACTTATAAAACAATAGTTATAACAAATAATAAATTTATTATGATAATTTTGTGATCAAATGACAATATCAGTTGTGTACATCTTATTCATTAATTAAATTATAGTTGATAAGGTAAAGTTATCAAACTTTATAAGTTATTTTTTTTTTTGAAGAATAAATTGGACCGCAATTATCCTATATTGTTGACACGTTGCTTAAATAAGGGTGAAATGAGAATTTTCGAAACTTACAAGAGAAAGAAAACAACACAAAAGACGTATTTTTATGCATAAAAAATAGTTTAAAAAATACAAATACTTTTTTATACTAAACAAAAAAAAATTGTGAAACGAAGCGGAGTAACCCGTGCGAATGCACGGGTGACTTATCATAAAGTATGGGGATTGATGATCAGAAGAGAATAGCAATGGGATGATACAGCCTCATATTAGAATTCCTTTCATCAATCTTGCTTTACATTTGGTTATTGTTTCTTTAATTTACAAATAATGTTTACTATGCTTTTGTCATCTTAAATCTTATGCTCCAATATTATTATAATTATTCAGTTGTTACTTTGTGAATATACTATATGTTATAATAGCTGCCTTCATCGCTATATTTCTTTTTTTGCCCGTCATTCAATAAAAACCTTCTAAAATTGCTATAAAAAAAAAAACCGTGCATATGCACTGGTCAGTGACTAGTATATGTTAAAAGAAAGAGGAAAACATTTTTTTTTTGTGAAGTGCTTATTCTATTTTATTTTTAATTTCAGGTAACCACTATCAATCTTTAGGAGTAAGTTTAGGAGGCTGACTGCAATTCCCAATCAAATAAAATTTGGAATTTGGTTTTGTCTTATGGCTATTGAAGTCTTTTTGGAGGAGTATAAAAGCAAAATAACTTAGTGCTATTTTTCTGGCTGGGTGGTCAGAATTGGGTATGGCAGCATGAATTCTAGCAAGTGTATAATGTTCGTGGTTAGCAACGGGTTTTGAATTAAGGAAATTATGCATAATGGAGTTACTGCTAGCTGGTACAGAGAAGGGATCAAACAATGGTAAATGGACACAATGAGCAATCGAGCACTTATGAGCATTTGCTCAAAGTGAAAGTGGCAATTTATCGAACAGGTGGTGGATGATGGATTAGTTACGACTTGTTAAAGTTGGTTTATGTTATTATGCAGTTTAAATATTAAAGAACCAACATACAGTATTATTCAGTTATATTGTTGGAGTTAGACTTAAAATAATAATTTGTGTGTTTTATTCCAAAACGGTTGAGCTGATTTTGTTTCTCTTCACTTGTTGTTGTGGATGGTGCTATCTGGCTTCAATGGAAGATTAAAAGCACACTTTTTTTAGGGGACTTTCTCATGTGGTAGAGTAGATTTGGTCTACTGTTAGTGGTAAGGGTGGGATGATCTTCCTATTTTGTTTCGTAATGTTGTAACGCTATAAATAGGATGATTGAAATCAAAATAAAATTTTAAAACAATTTCTACTAATAGACTTGATCAAAATAAATAGGACTTAAAACAATTTCTAAAAACATGTTTATTTCTAAAAATTTCTTATGAAAAGCCTTGATCTTCCTACTATCGTGCTAGCATTTCTAACTTTTTATTGATACAAAACTTGGCTTTGGGTAATTGGAATTATTACAAGAATCTTTGTGCAAGAAGGAAATTAAAATCAAGGATTTATACCAAGGGGTCTGTATTTGTTGATTAAGTATGTATGTGAGTTATGATAAATTTTTTGATATTTTATCTTCAATTCATATGAATTTTTTAAAAAAATTAATGTTTTATTACTTAATAAAGTATTAAGTTGTTACCTTCATCACATTATTTTTCTTTGGTTTTACGTTGCTAAGAGGTTATAATTATGGACGTTGATCTTTTTCTACTTGAGAAGTCAAAATGTATTTCTTAATTAGAACTTCATTTGACATAAAAATACAACTTGCGCTTGATTAGAAAACAATAATTTCTATTGATGAGGCAACTGGGACATGTTACATGATAAAAAAGATGAATTACTCATGCTAAATAATGATGCTATTTAATCTAGGAGCATAAGTTATGATGAATTACCCATGCTAAATTATTATTTATGTTTTTATTTGTATATAATTATCTATTATCTATAATGGAATTTAAATTAAGGGGCTATTTGTGATTTCATTTGTTTTATTTGTTGTCAAATCTTAATGCAATCAACAATTTAGAAATTATGTTATATATTTAAGAATAATTTGATATCAATTAATTTAACTATTAGTCCATGTATCACACAGATCACTAAATTGAAATCAAAGTATTAGTGAAGTTAATGTCTAAAATTAATTTTTAAGCAAAACATTATTTTTTAGTTATGAAATTATTTATGATTTTATTGTACTTATTGGGTCAATTATATCTATAAGTAATTTTTCTTAATATAAATAGTAAACCCTATATAATTTTAATAATTTAATAATTTTCATAATAATATTTATAGATATTTCTTATAAATTCACAACAACAATAAAAAAAAAATAATGTCATCCATGCATCACATGGGTCACCCAACTAGTTATAATTATAATGATAATTAGTTTTTAAAATATGAGTATATAACGAATAAACTAGTTATATAGCCAATTATAAAAAAAATAAGTTATCTAAAACCAATTACATAACTAGTTATGAATGAATAAAAATAAATTATTTGAAATAATAATTTCTATACAACTGGTTACAGTTTTATAAATGTGATTATTTTTAAAATAAAAATAAATTATTTAAAATATCCATAACTATAAAATTAAATAATTTTATGCCTACTTTTATTTAACTAGTTACATATAATTAGATATAGTTATAATTAATTTTTTTAACTAATTTTATAGCATCCCTAAAATCAACATATGCTTATCAAAACTCCACAATGCACCCTTGGTCACCCTTTGGATATCCACATAGTGATAAAACATGAACAGGAAAGACCCTGATTGATTTCAAAAATAGATTCTCCCTCCAGCGGCCTCTAGATGGTTGACATAATGATTGCAATTTCTGTATATAATTTTAAAATGGTTTACATTAATTTAATTATATGTTGTTAATATCTAAATTAAAGCTTATTTGAATTCTAACTATCATTTTAAATATCTGATTGATTCATATGAGTGAAAATGATTTATTTAATAGGAGAATCTGTAATCGATCCTACCATCATGTGTAAAATTCTCTTAGATCAGTCATAGTCATGCATTACGAGCAAAATTAATCTTTGATCTAGTAGGTTGAGAAACACCTATAATGATGTAGCTCCATGTGAAGCTTGTAGGCCTTGGATCTTCTTCATCAATGGAGTCCTTTGCTTCTTGAAAACAATAGCAGTGGAATGGAGAAGGAAGAAAGATGATTGGAGATGCCACTTCAAGGAGAAGATGATTCAAGAACAAGTTCACCACCATAGGAAGTCATGGATAAGAGCTTGAAGGTAGGAGAAGATGAGTGAAGGGAGAAGGAGAGAAGGAGCATGAAATTTTATGCCTCAAATGAGGTCTGAACTTTGAAGTGTAATTCTCAAATGAACAAAGTTGAAAAATACACACACAAGCTCTCTATTTATAGTCTGAATGTCACACAAAATTGGAGAGAAATTTGAATTTCTATTCAAATTTCACTTGAATTTGAATTTGAATTTGTGGAGCCAAATTTAGAGCCAAAATTTCACTAATTATGATTAGTAAATTTTAGTTATGGTTCAACCTACTAATCCAAGATCAAGTCCAAGATTCTCCACTAAGTGTGCTTAGGTGTCATGAGACATGTAAAGCATGAAGGACATACACAAAGTGTGACTATATGATGTGACAATGGGGTGTAGCAAGCAAATGCTCACCTCCCTCTTAGGATGGTCCAAAATTTAATTGGACTGAGCTTCTCCCAATTCAATTAAATTTCTCTCCCAACACACGCACATCAAATAGTGTACTTAATGCATGTGAAATTACAAAACCACCCCTAATACAAAAACTAGTCTAGGTGCCCTAAAATACAAGGGCTGAAAAATCCTACGTTACTAGGGTACCCTCCCTACACTATGGAGCCCTAAATACAAGGCCCAAAAATAATGAAACCCTAATATAATATGTACAAAGATAAGTGGGCTCACACTTAGCCTATAGGCCCAAAATCTACCCTAAGGCTCATGAGAACCCTAGGGTCTTCTCCTGCATCTCTGGCCCAATCTTCTTGGAGTCTCCTAGCCATGGCTCTGGTGATGAGTTCCCTCCTTAGGAGAATTGCATCATCCCCTCCCTCTTGAAGAGGATTTGTCCTCAAATTTGTAGACCCATCATCATCTGAATCAGCTACACCTGAAAAAGGAACCAAATCAGTAATGTTAAAGGTGTTGCTAACTCTATACTCCTCTGGGAGGTCTAGCCTATAAGCATTGTTTTTGATCCTCCCCAAAACCTGAAAAGAGCCATCACCTTTGGGGCTAAGTTTGGACTTTCTCTTAGTAGGAAATCTAACCTTCCTAAGATGGAGCCAAACCCAATCCCCTTTATTAAGCACCAACTCCTTCCTTTATTTATTGCCTTTAGCTGCATACACCTTTATTTAGTTCTCTATTTGGTTCCTAACCTTTTCATGTAATTTCTTCACAAACTCTGACCTAGATACCCCTTCTTTATGTATAAAAGAAGTGTCAAGTGGAAGGGGAATTAGGTCCAAAGGTGTGAGCCGATTGAACCCATAGACAACCTCAAATGGTGATTGCCTGGTAGATCTATAAACCCCCCCTATTATAGGCAAACTCCATATGAAGAAGGTACTCATCCCAAGACTTGTGATTGCCTTTTAGGAGAGCCCTTAATAATGTGGATAAAGATCTATTCACTATCTCTGTCTACCCATCAGTCTGTGGGTGACAAGTGGTGGAGAAAAGGAGCTTAGTTCTTAGCTTAGCCCACAAAGTTTTCCAAAAATGGCTAAGGAACATAGCATCTCTATCAGACACAATAGTCTTAGGCAAACCATGAAGCCTCACAACTTCTCTAAAAAAAAGTCTTGAGATGTGACTAGCATCATCTACCTTGTGGCATGGTATGAAATGTGTCATCTTGCTAAACCTATCCACCTCCACAAAGATAAAGCCTACATCCCTCTGGCTCCTAGGAAGCCCAAGGACAAAGTCCATACTTATATCTACCCATGGTGCAAATGGAATGGGTAAGGGTGTGTATAGCCTATGAGGCATCACCCTAGACTTGGCTTATAAACAAGCCACACACCTAGTGCAATACCTACGAACATCTTTTTTCATATGGGGCTAAAAGAATTTTTCCTTGAGAAAGACAAGAGTCTTATCAATTCCAAAATGCCCCATAAGCCCACCCTCATGGCTCTCTTTGACCAACAACTTTCTAATGGATCCTTGGGGTATACAAAGCCTTCCCTTTTTGAACAAAAACCCCTTAGCATTGTAGAATCCATCTTGGGCCTTATGCCCACAACTAGCATAAATGGGAGAGAAGTACTCATCAGAAACATACAATTCTCTTATGTTATCAAATCCTAAAATTTGAGCTCTAAGGGAAGAAAGCAATGTGTGTCTCCTAGAAAGAGCATCTGCCTCTTGTCTAACCTGCATTGCCCTCTAATATACTTAAGTGATTCATGATCACTATGAATAACAAACTCCTTGGAAACAAGGTAATGTTCCCAAGTTTAGAGAGCTCTAACTAAGGCATAAAGCTCCTTATCATATGAGGGGTAGTTGAGAGTGGCACCATGAAGTTTCTCACTAAAGTAAGCAATAGGGTTCCCACCTTGCAACAACACAACTCCCACACCTACACCAGAGGCATCACACTCTAGCTCAAAAGTTTTAGAAAAGTCAGGAAGAACTAGAACGGGTGCCTTGGTGAGCTTTTCTTTGAGCAAAGCAAAGGCTTGCTCTTGTCTTTCTCCCCATGTGAATGCCACATTCTTCTTCATCAACTCATTTAGTGGCGAAGCAAGTGTAGAGAAATTAGGAAAAAACCTTCTATAGAAACTTACTAACCCATGGAAACTCCTAATATCTCCTACACTTTTTGGGGTGGGCCACTCTTGGTTGGCCTTGATTTTTTCAAGGTTCACATGGACCCCATTTTTTCTAACCACAAAACCTAAGAAGACTACACTATCGGCACAAAAGGTGCATTTATCTATATTAGCAAAGAGAGTGTGTTTCCTAAGAACCAAAAGAACTTGCCTTAGATGTCCTAAGTGATCATCTAGGTCCCTACTATAGACTAAGATATCATTGAAATAAACAACTACAAACCTACCTATGAACTCCCTTAGGACATGATTCATTAGCCTCATGAAGGTGCTTGGTGCATTAGTGAGCCCAAAAGGCACCACTAGCCACTCATACAACCCAAACTTGGTCTTGAAAGTGGTTTTCCACTCATCACCTTCTTTTATCCTTATTTGGTGATAACTCCTTTTAAGATCAATTTTGGAAAATATATTTGCACCATGCAACTCATTAAGCATATCATCAAGCCTAGGAATTGGGTGCCTATACTTCACAATTATGTTGTTGATGGCCCTATAATTTGTACACATTCTCCACTTACCATCCTTCTTTGTCACCAACAACACAGACACAATACAAGGACTTAGGCTCTCTTGGACCCAGCCCTTCTCCAACAATTCCTTAACTTGGGATTCAATCTCCTTGGTCTCTTGAGGATTAGTCCTATAAGTTGTCCTATTAGGAATGCTTGTTCTTGGGACTAAGTCTATTTGGTGTTCTATTCCCCTAAGAGGAGGTAACCCAGGGGGTATCTCTTTGGGAAATACATCACCAAATTCTAGTAAGAGTTCTTGTACATTTAGGGGAACGGTCTCAAGTGGGGGAGTTATGGCAGTGCTAAGGGAAGTCTCCCTTGAAAGGAGAAGGTAGAAAGATTTCTTGAGAAGAAGAGCTCTCTTAATATCTCTTTTTGTTGCAAAATGACTCTCCTTTTTTACAACTTTCTTAGAGGAACACCTTCCCTCTTTTTCCTTCTCCTTGAATTTTGGAGCTAAGGCCTTACTATCCTTTTTTTCTTTTGTTTTTAACTTTTCCTCATCCCTCTTGTCCTTCATTGTAAGTTGATCCTTAGCTACTTATGAAGGTGTTTGAGGATGCAACACAAATTTAGTGCCAAGATGGGTGAGGATAATCTCATTAGTTAAAACATTGTAAATGATCTTCCTATCAAATTGTCATGGCCTTCCTAAAAGAATATGCCCTGCCTCCATGGGAACTATATTACAATTAACTTCATCCTTATATGTCCCAATGGAGAAAGGTACCTTCACTTGTTGGTTAACTATCATTTCCCCTTACTCATTGAGCCATTGAAGTTTATAAAGTTTTGGTTGGGGAATGATAGTGAGGTTCAACTTGGAAACTAATCTTGTGCTACAACAATTGCAACAAGATCCACTATCCACAATGAGAGAACAAGTTTTATCTATAATTTTGCATATTGAATGAAAGATATTCTCTCTTTGGGATTGAGATAGATCACAAGATTGACCTCCAAGGAGCCTTCTAACCATTAAGAGGTCACCTCACTAGACTTCCTCACTAGACTCTTCACCCCTTACTTCATCATCACTTCCACTAGAGGAATGGGAAGAAGTAGTCTCCTCTTGACTACTGTAAATATCTTGACCTCTCATAATCATGGTTTTCTTTGTGGGGCATTGAGAGGCAATATGACCTCTCCCAAGACATTTGAAGCATTTAATGTTGTTAGTCCTTGCTTGGGAACTAGTCTTAGGGGTGGATTTCTCTATGGTCTTACCCTTATCTTCCTTGGATTTTGAAGGTACAGCCCCCAAAATTCCTTGGGCTTGGTCCTTCCTTGGATAAGAGTGAAAGCCATAAGATTTGGAAGAAGGATTTCTTTTAAGTTGTTGTTCCACTCTTATACAAAGTTGGACTAGCTCATCTAGGTCCCTATATAGAAGGAGTTCAACCTTGCCCCTCACTTCCATATTTAGCCCACTAAGGAACCTAGTTATGCTCGTTCTTTCCTCCTCCCTAAGTCTAGCTTTTAAAAGGAGTAGTTCCATTTGTTGTCTATATTCTTCAACACTCATACTTCCTTGTCTAAGCCTTTGGAACTTGTCCATAAGCTCCCTTTCATAGTAGGAAGGAATGTGTCTCTTCCTAATAATACTCTTAAGATTATTCCAATACTCTACTAGAGGATCCCCATGAATCCTCCGTTCCCTAACAAGGGAAGTCCACCAAGGGCATACATGTAACATCCCATTTTTCATAGACTAATTTAAAAAGGATTTTTATTTGTAAATAGAGTTTTAGAAAAATGATGAGATTTTTATAATTAAATAAATAAGGAGAAATAAATTTATTAATTAAAATAATAGTTTGAGAGAAAATAAAAATGGTATTTTATTAATTCATTTGATAGGAAAGAAAATAGAGTTTCTTTTTATAAAATAATAAAAATAAATAAATAGAGAAACTAATAGGTTGTGAGTACTCTACCTATAAATAGAGACATGTTAGCTCAGTGACGATAACTTCTAAGCCTCATCTTCTTCTCAATTTCGTTTTCCCTTCTCTTCCTCCCAAAACTCTCTCTTTTCCCGCATACTACCAAACTTGTCCAAGAAAAATGATGATCTAGGACTCATTCACCGCTGGATCGTCGTGAAATTTGAGCACCAGGTTCAGAACTCATCTTTGAACATTCTCACCATTGTGAATTACACAAACATGTCAGAGCTAAGAGAAATACCCCTTGCACCGTATCTTTTTCTTTTCCCGCAGAAATCCAAAACTATCTCAGTAAAACTACAATCTCGGATTCGTTAACCGTTTGATTGTCATGAAATTTTGATATGTAATTTTTGATTTATTTCCTCACATCTTCACCGTTGGGATTTGAAAAATAACGTCTCTAGAGGGAGAAATACTCACTGCACGTAGACAATAGAATGAAGGCTTCAATCCCTTCTCCTTCTCTCTAACGTTTAGGAACCCTATCAGAGCAATCAAAGGAAAAACGGAATCACGGGAAATTTCTAGAGATGTCACTATCATTATCGGAATACACACGTGAGCCCGCTTAGAGATAGGGGATGAGTTTATTGTAATTGGGGTTAGAATGAACATGTGTAGGGATCCTTAGAGAATTAAATTAGGGTTTATTTTGGGATGTTTATTGAATTATAATTTTTTCGTTTATGATTATAAATACAATATTGATTTCCTGATGCGAATTGGTTGATAAAATTGAATGTTATTGGTGTTTTCATTTTTTTTATACGTATGATTTAGATTAATTATTTTGATATAATTATGTGAAATTATTTGAGGGCTATACTCTCCATGTTATGATAAACCTTTCGTATAAATTGTTATATTGAGATTATGAAATGGTGATTCAAATTATGAGTATGTGATAAATTGAACCTATGATGAATGGTGAAATACATGTGTATTGAGATGTGTGTATTAAGTTGTGAGCTATGAATTGTGCAATCATACAATTGTAAGACCCTTTAAGGGCAATGAGTTTTTGTGCGACGAGTATTGTGATGAGATCCATTATGCGGACCTGACGAGTTTAATCACAAGCGCGATGAGATAAAATTATTTTGAAAACAATTGAAGAGTCATGTGTATTGCATAGTTCATAGGTAAAGTGTATATAATTCATGAGGTGTGATAACATGTTAAATTGGGATTATACCATTGTGATTGAGACCGAGTGTATGTGATAAATTGAGTATGTATTAACTTGTATAATATATATATATATATATATATATATATATATATATATATATATGCATTGAGATGTTGTGTGCATTGAGTTATGAGCTATGAATTGTACAATCACATGATTATAAGACCCTTTTAGAGCGACGAGTTAATGCGCGCAAGTATTGCGATGGGAACCAATGTGGGAACCCGACGAGTTTAATCACAAGCATGACAAGATAAAACTATTTTGAGAACAATTGAGGAGTCGTGTGATTTGTATAGTTCATAGATAGATTCTATGTGCTAAAATGTTTTCTGGGTTGGACCTGAATCAGGAGGGAGAGACCTTGACGGACTCTTCGGAGTGTAGGCCTTGGGGGTAAATACACCCGGTTTGAGTGCTCCTTTAAGCCTATGTTGATCTCATATGGTTGGAGCATTCACGCAAAACAGTGGACCCTGACTAGTTTCCCTGTGATTTTACCTAGTAAGAGTGACCTAACTTGCTAGTGTGTGATTTGTCTTGCCATGTACTCCTAGGCGCCCGATGAGGTTTTTCACTGACATGGCACCACATTGCATATAAGATTGAGTCTTAGTGTATATGTTGCATAATGCTTGTGTATTGATCGATATTGATTGACTTGGTGATATTGTGTTTTGATCCTTGAATACGTGAATGTTGTGAAAATGAATGAGACGTGTTGTGTTGTGATGTGATGTTGGGCAACAAAGTGGTGAAATGGCATGAGCTATGTTTAAGTAAGTTTTATTTTGTTTATATGATATTTATACCTACATGTTGTCTTGTTTCTCTCCATTAGTTAGGAATGTGATAACTCACTCCTTGTGTGCTATTTGTGTTTGGATCCTGTGATGATGTTGAACCTTGTGTTCGTGGGAGCAGATAATTAGGTGGATGACTATGAAGAACCTCATCCTAGAGGACACGGGAACACAATGCACTGATAGAACGTGACATTAGGGTATAAGTTTCTATATTAATTGCATGAAGTCTTGGACGGCCTTATTTTGACCCGAGATGATTTATTATTTATTTGGACAAATTTTATTATGATGTTAGAAAAGTGAATGTGAGCCTTTTACCCTTTTGAAAGGCTTGAATTTAAATGTGTTTTAAAAAAAATTAATTAAATTTGATTTCTTATTTCTTTTATTATTAGTACATATATGTAAGGGGTAGAGGGTGTCACAATACCCTTGAAAGCTAAGGGTAGCCAATGGAACTTTTCTCTCTTCACTAATATGATGGCAAACAAAGATTTGTTCAACCTTCATTTCCTAATCTAGGTAGGCCTCAACATTATCTTTTCCATGGAAATATGGGAGACTAATGTTAACCTCTTGAGGCCTTCTATCCTTTTCTCTTCTTTGGGAGTGATGTTTAGTATGTGACCTATGGCACCCTCTATAATAGTCGCTAAGTTCTTTACTTAAACTCTTGCAAGAGTCATGACTAATATATGAGACATGTTTTTCTCTTTTCATTTCTTTCATTATTTTTCTTCTTTCGTCCTCTCTTATTTTCTCTCTTTCATCTTGACTTATTTCTTCCACTCTTTTTTTTTTCCTTTTTCTTTTCTCTCTTGTTTTTCTTTCCACAACTTAAGGGATCTCAACTCATCTAATATCTTATACAAGGGGTCCTTAGGAGTAGAACCCTCACCATTAACACTAGATGAAGAACGAAGACTCATGTTGGTTCTTAAGTTGTGGTTCTTTCTTGTTGGAGGTTTTAAAACAAAAGGTAAAATAAAATTTGGTTGAAACTAACCAAAATAAACACTAAAAGAGGTGTGAAAGATAAGGTAAAAATTAATTGATAAAAGGCGAGCTATCTAGGCAGTTTGACAATGGAAGGTAAAGTAAATTTAAAGCAAGCTAGACGGTTTCCTATGTGAAGGATTGGATGACCCTTTGGAGGTCCCAACTAGCTTTTCACTTAGTCTACATGGTTTACACTAAGCTATTACACATAAATAGAGGTTTGGGTGGTTTCTTGGAGACTCCCGATACACCTCTAAAGAATGTCCAAATACAAGGAATTGCAATAGAAAAAAAAATCAGCACTCAATTGTTCTATTACAACAAATTTAACAAAGCAATTAAGGTCTTCAAATTTGTCTTCAATGCTTATTTGTTTTCTCAAGTGTTTCACTCAAAATTTGGTGAGGCTTTGGTTGCTTCAAATCCAATGGTGCTCCTAGGATGGTTAACCTCTAAGACTCAAAAATATTCCTTCAAGCAACACACCAATTTCCTCTTCCAATCCTTATTGTAGGCAACACTTAAAAAAAAAAGACAAGAAAATGAAAGCTAAACCAATAGAGTTTTAACAAGACAAATTTTCAAGGAATATTCAACAATTAAAGCAATAAAAAGCACACAAAAGCAAGCTAGGACTCAAAGAGAAACCTAGAATGGCTCTAGAATAGAGTAAAAAAAACTATAAAAAAAAACTCAAGAAACCTCTAGTTTTGGCATTTGTTTTCACACTACTTTTCAATTGAAATTTCAAAACCAAGATTGGTCTAAAATAGGAACTAATAATAGAACAAATTTTGAGCCAAAACAATAAGCACACTTCCCTTTCACTTTTTTTTTCTGGACACTGATTTTTTTTGCCAACATGTTTGATTTTTCTTATTTTTTTCCTTTTATCCAAATCACTTGGTTCTTTTTTTTTTTTTTTTCAGATGTCTAGAAAATTCATTAAAAAGTTCAGCTCACAATTTGCAGTGACCAATTCCCAGTAATTTTTACAAGTTCATATGTTCAAGCTGCCAACACCAACAATTTTTGCATGGTATATTGATTTCCTTAGGCTTTCTTTCAATTTTTCTATGTATGTTAAACTCACTAGGCTTGTTTACCACAGTTTTTTAGGAGTTCAATATACACTTAGGATCAAAATTTCAGCCAACAATTCAATCACCAAAACTCAAATTCACAATAGACACAATCATAAGAAAACCTAAAAGTTCAAGAAAAGGTTCACAATCAAAAAATCTCTAAGAATTTTGCATGAATATGTTAAAGACTAATTAACATGCAAGATTTGACTCAAATCAAATAATAGGCTAAAAAAAGTTGCATACACTCATGAATAAATGAGTTAGACAAAGAAACAAAAAAAAAAAAAATTTAGCACAACATAAAGAATCTTATGTGACAAGTTTTATGACTAGACATGACTTCTATGACAAAACTACAATAGGTGAACATGTCACTCTAGATTTTTGAGGTTTTCTTCTACTTTAATGTTTTTGTAAGAATTTTATGGTTTAAGTTTCAGCCAAAAAAAATAGCAAGACAAAACTCAAAGGAACCTAAACTCAACACAAATACATGATTCAAGAGTATATCTATAAAATTTGAACCATAGAAATGCAAGAACAAGTGTATATCTAAGATTTAATCGGTTTATGTTTTTGAATCTACTCTAAACAACACCAAACCACAAGACAATGGAGGAGATACATGGAGAAGAAGATGAAGAACAAGCAATTAAAGTGAATTGACCGAACAAAAAGATAGAGGAAGCAAAAGAACATCACCTAGATGAAGATGCTCTTGATACCACATGATGTAGCTCCATGTGGAGCTTGTAGGTCTTGGATCTTCTTCATCAATGGAGTCATGTACTTTTTGAAAATCAATGGCAGCGGAATGGAGAAGGAAGAAAGATGATTGGAGACGTCACTTCAAGAAAGAAAGATGATTGAAGATAATTTTTCTTTTAACAATCACTCCATCCATCCATATTCATATTAATGAGATCCTAGTTTGAAATGACGTTTATTTTTTTATAATATTTTTTATATTAATTATTTTTATATTAGAAATATTTTTCATTAAAAAAAGAAAGAGAATGTATTGACAAACCATTAGAAGAAACATGAGTATTAATGACAAGGATAATTTTTAAAAAATTATAAATTTAAGACAAATTTATTACTATCAACTAAATTAATCATTTTTCTTAATTTTAATGAATTAAGAAATTTTATCTTGTATATAGGCATAAGAAAATGAATTAGATAATTCCATCATGTAGATCCTCCCTCAAGAAGCCACTTACTCATTACAAGATTTATTACACAACAATTTCCCCAAATCATGAGTCTCTATCACACCCACAATTGGTCTATTTGGAAGCACTGTTGGATGATGCATATCGAGCTTTGAAGAACCCCACAAGCCTATCTCTTTGGGGAAGATTCTTTTTCACAATAGGGTGGTTGGTGTAGTCTTCACCCCATTTGTAGAGTTTTGGAAACTTCTCATTGGTCAGCAATTTCAACCCAACAGCCTCTTCAATTGCAGGGAGCCAGAAAGCTATGAAACCAGCGGCTATGTCCACTATGTCTATAGTCTCTCCTCCAAAGAACTTGTGTTTGAGCTCATTCTCAAGAATTTGAAGAGACTCGAGTGATTCCTCAGTGCCCTTGTCACGTTCCTCCTTGTCTACAGTAAATGCTGCCTTTGATATTGCAGGCAGGCACTAGATTGAGAGGAAAATGAAGATTCGTGTTAATTATTGATGATAAACAATGATTATTGTTCGATGCAATAAAGTGAGAAATTTTGTGAAATGTTCTGAAAATGTCCATAACAATTAAGCACAAATGTAAATTTTAAACTTTAAAGTACTTAATAGATAAATGGGAGATAAACTTCAGTATTTAATTTACGAATTAGCCACTTATTACACGACACTTCTTTCTTCTTTTTATTTTTACTTTAGTACGTCAAGGAACTATTCCACTTCAAGGCAGTGAGAACAGATCCTGAAATTTTTAGTTGTGGGATCAATACTCAACTATACAATTTAATGGGGGCAATATTCATGTTATAAATTATTTTTTAGGTGTGTTTTAAATTATGTAGACAGTTTATAATTATACGTATTCATAATACTAAAAAAATCTAGTGGGTGCAGCTCCCAAAAACCCTAGAGTGGATCCCTCCTTGCTGTCTCATGTCTATAATTTTTTAAGTCTTAGAAAAATTTAATATTTAAAAAATTATTAATCAAAATTTAATAACCAAACAATTTAAATATCTCATTCAACAGTAATTCATTTAACCAATATTTTGTAATATAATTTATCTCAAGTTAATTTTAAAAAACTTATTTCGATTTTCTTTCAAGAATGAAAACAATTACTAGTATTACTAATATAATATTATATGTAAACATTGCATGCATGTAAAAAGAATTAATTTTTTAATATAATTTAATATTGATTTGTTTTGTTAGTACTTTTGTTAATATATTTGTTTCACGAATAAATTTAAGATTACCGATATCAAATTAATATTTATTAAAACTTTCAAGATAATATAATATTTCTTTTAATTAATTTTCTTTTAAAATTCTCAAATATTATGAACTAATAGATTGGAAGGGATCTATATAAAAACTAAGAGCTTAGAGGGGGCCTAAGGTAATAGCCTCATTGGCTTTGTCATAGCCACGACTCACACCCCTAATTCAAGGAATGTCCTGTTTTCATTAAAAGATCGATGAATTAAATTTATCAAAGAAGTTTACAACAATTAACACAGGGCTCAATCAACAACTGATATACACAACTTTTGTTGAGATGTTTCTTTTTAAGGTTAAGTAGTCATAGCTTAAATAAGCTTCTGCTTCTTGATTATTAGGAGCCACCTATAGTTTGATATAATATTGATAAATTAAGCAGTTTACCATAAATCTGTTCTGGAGAAGCTTTAACACACAAAATCAAAATGAAATATTTAAGCTAATTAATGTATAGTACAAGAGTAACCTTTTCTTCGAATGAGACAAATATAAATAATATTTTAAGCTAATTACTATATAATATAAAAAAAATTACCTTATATATAATTAATTTTACATTCCTGTACAAATTAAAAGAAAACAGTTATGACTTACTTTGTCATCAATGTACCTTGACCAGAATCGAGCCAAGGCTCTATCATAAGGTTGTTGAGGCAAGATGGGGTGGTGGTTCTCCCATGTCTCATCAATGTATTCAAGGATCACAAGGGACTCAGCCAAGGGTCTTCCATTGTGGACAAGCACAGGCACCTTCTTGTGAACAGGGTTGTATTTGAGAAGAAGAGCACTCTTGTTCCTAAGATCTTCTTCAAAGTAAGTGTATTGAACTCCCTTCAGTTCTAGGGCAATCTGCACCCTTCTGGCAAAAGGGCTTCCACCTACACCAAACAACTCAACTTCTCCATAGTCTTTGGCCATTGCAAGCTTCTCTACAACTATGAATGTGGCCTATGCATGGTTTTAAATGGTTTTAACTCATGATGGGAAGTGTTACACGAAGTGGGGTGTCACGCCCCCCTTGAAAAGTTGAAAATTGGATATTAAGCCTAATTTACCTGAGGTAGGTAGAATTGGTGATGCAGAGGCCACCACGTACGTCTTCACATATATGCTAAGTGTCTTCAATGTTATATTTATTACAAGAAGAGAAACTAATATGGTTAAATATTTAAATAAATGTAGTAAATTATTTTATATTTACCATTTATGGTTATAAAATATCTATTAATTGTATTCATGATTAATTTTTGTTGAATAATCACATTAGCCACTTTTACTAGGATTTTTCTTTTCAATCATATTTTTTTTATTCATAAGACTTTTCTAATATCTTACTTGAAGAAGAATCAACTCATTACTAGTTTACCACTTAAACTCACAAATTATTGATGTTTTTAAAAGAGATCTTAAATTTCAACGCTCCTAAATATTAAATACCCCATCAACAACCTTAATTTCTGTTATATCTCTTTTCATATTACATCTCATCGTCTATCATATCAATATTTCTTTTTCTTCCATCTGTCAAGGTGTCAATTGGTTTTTGGTGTTTAATTTTTTTTCTATTTAAAATACAAGAAACACACTAAAAGAGGGTTGAATAATGTCTTAGTGAAAATTTTAACATCTTTTCAAAGATGGAGCTTTTTTGTAAACAACTTAGGCAAAAACACTTGTAAAACAGACTAATAAAAAGATTGTCCAATGCAATTTTAGTCAAGTTTTGTGAAACATGTTAGCAAAGATTGTCCATGTGTCCTAAAACAGTTCTCTCAAGACATATTTTAACCAAGAATTCTAGCATCTAAGGTGCATTAAAATGAACACGAGAAAACAAGTTAAACACACGAGCTATATTCAATTAGCCTTCAAAATTTTAGAAATATTCAGTAATCAAACTGATTAGAATGCAAATATTTTATTATGTTACTTCTGACTTACACAAAAAATTTAAATTATAAAGAAAAAATATATTAGACTTAAACTAAGCAGAATAATAAAATATACAAAAAATTTAAATTATAAAGAAAAAATATATTAGACTTAAACTAAGCAGAATAATAAAATATACAAAAATTGAGATATATTGTGAGGTTTATTAAGAAAATTTGATTAGGTTCTTAATTAGAGAAAAAAAATGATTAAATTACTTAAAAAAAGAAGAAAAACGATGGTTAGGAAGTGTGAAAAATTATTAAATACTCCTAATTGATGAAGTCCTAAATTGAACTATTGTAGATGTCCTAATCGAAGTACCAATTAATTGTCATTAATGGAGAGGTAGTTTGAACTTTTGGGTGCTTGAAGTAGTCATCTATTTCTACATTAATTACATATGACTACTAAATTTTTGTGATATAAACAAATTCGTAAATACTCTTTATTTTTATTTTTGTATTACATTAAATTAAATATGTGTCAATTAATTATATTATCATTTCAAAATTATCTTTTTTTATATTTTTATCTTTTTAATTGTTTCTCATTAATGTTAGAAGAAATAATAATTAAGTAAAGATACGTATGAAAAAAATAATTAATATATCTAAAAATTAGAAATGAATCTTGTAAAAAAGGATAAATAAATTTCTAAAAAAGATCTTATAGTTAAAAAAAATAAGAAATATATTTTTCTTTACAATACCAGTTTAGAAGTTAGGAGCTAAGAACTTGTATAATGAAGGTCATTTATTTCAACATTAAATGCTTTGCAAATGCATATACTGTTATTTATATGTTGAAAATGAACACATTCATATACATTTTGTTGTTTCAGAAGTTATCTCATACTCTCTTCTCTTTTTTTGTGTTAATTATAAAAATCTTTTAACTAATTTATGTTAGTTAAAAAAATATTTAGTTAGTTAATTATATTATATTTATCAATTAATTGTACTATTATTTTAAATTTATCTTATTTTTATCTTTTTATTCACTCAATTTTTTTATTAATATTTAAAAAAATAATTAAGTAATAGTATGTAAGAAAAAATTATTAATTTATTTAAAAATTAAAAAATAATCTTATTAAAAGAGACAAATAAATTTTTAAAAATAATCTTTATGATTAAGAAGGGAAGGAGGAATTTAAAATCACTTTACTTTACGGACAAATGATTTGGTTTGACATTCTTTCCGATGGGCACCAAATTTTTTATCCAATTATAATTTTCTTTATGGGTCAAAAGATCCAGGAAGATAGTCATATGTTAGGGAGTTGTTATAGGTAGTATTTCATTTTCTATTGGCCCCCTTCTAAGGGACCGGTCCTTTTTCTATTTCAAAAATAACCTTCTCAAGAAGTCATGATTCTGTGTAATTATTTTGGCATCTCCTTTAATACAATAAAATTGTGATTAAGTTATCTTTTTTTTTTGTTTAAAAAATTATAATGAAATCATAATTTTTTATAGTTCTAGAAAAATAACATAACGAAATCGTGATTTCATTGTGTGTTTTATCAAACACACAACGGAATCATAATTTCGTTGTGTATTCTGGTGAAACATAAAATGGAATCACGATTCTGTTATGATTTTCTAAACCAAAAAAATATGTGATTCTATTATATCAATATATACAATGGAATCTTCTTTCTATTATCTATTATTTTCCAAAAAAATAATATAAATAGAATGAAGATTCCGTTATAGATATGTATATAATGAAATCACGATTTCATTGAACATAAATTTGTGAGAGAGAAAAGGTATCTTAGAAGTGTTAGCGAAGGATAGGGAGAAGGATTAGGCGCGGGTTGTGAAGTGAAGGAGGAGGGTTGGGAAAGAGAGAAAAGGGAGTGGGGTGCCAGGAAAGGAGGGAAGAGGGAGGGGTGGAGAATTTGAAATGGGGGCAAAATGGGATTTTCATGCAGGGGCCAAAAGTAAATTTGATAGGGACCAATAGTAGCTCTCATTATGTTAGTGTTTCAGACTAGGCCTAAAGCCCAATCATTCAGAATAACAAATATGATAAATCTTTTCTAAAGGGAGCATTGGATTCACAACAATGTTCTAACACAAATAAAGGTATGCACATTTTCTGTAATATTGCTTATTGTGGATATTTAGAGCCTTCTCTTTTTAAAAAGTCATTTAGTTTTTATAAAATTTAGGGGGTGCTTGATTTGTGAAGACGTTTTCTATTTCCATTTCTGGAAAACAATTTTCATTTCCAAATTCATATTTTTTAAAAACATGTTTAGTTTAATATTTTGTTTTCTATTTATTTTTTAAAAAAATAAAAATACTAAAAATATGTTTGGTTTAATTTATGAATGTTTTTGAATGTTGTCTTTGAAGACGCTCTCACCGTGCAAGCTGCGTCATCCCGAGGCAAGGCCCATATGCCATGTTCAGGTCGAATTGCCCTCATCTCCCATAGCAGAAAACTAGACCAAAAATTAAAATTCTTCTAACCCACACTTTACTATTAATTAAAATTTATTAAAAACTATTAAATTAAGAGAGATTCGTTAAAAAATAAATGAGGCCCAAAAAATTCATGATTTCAATCAATTTTAGTTAATAATATTCAATGTGTTCAAAAGAGTGTGTTAAATAGTATATTGTTATCATTAATGCCAACCCAATATATTTTTAGGCCTTAAAAAGTGAGTTAAATTTGATGAGACTTGATATATTAAGAGACAATCTATTTAAGTAAAGTAAATGACTAATTGATTTTAAATTCTTTAGTTGAAGTAATCACTAATTGATTTTAAATTTGGTAAGAATTGATATATTAAGAAACAATCTATTAAATAAAATTATAACAAATTGATTTTTAGATGAGAGAGGGTAACAAAAAAAAATAAGTAGGGGCCTTACAAAAATTAAAAATATCAATAGTAAACAATTTTTTTGGAAGGGAGCCTAAAGCAAGGACTGGTTAACATTTCTCTTTAAGCCAAACATTCATGTTGTCGAGGGCTTCTCAAATTCTAATCCTAACAATCTCCTTAAATGACATTATTTGAACTTTGTAAATTGCCATTGCACTACCCAGATAACTTTGGAATCGGGCCCAGATCATATGATGTAACCACATTCAGCCCATAGTCCCATACTCGTAACTAGAGGAGTCCAATGAACAAACTTTATCATTAGAAAAAGGTTAAATTAGGATTTTAATCCCTTAAATTAAAGGGTCTGTTTTTTTAGTTTTACAAATAAAAATTTGTATTTTTTAGTCTTTTAAGTTTGAAAAATATTATTTTTAGTCCTTTACCCAAATTTAAGGAACTAAAAATATATAAATTCTAATTTAAGAGACTGAACATAACACTTTTTGAATTTAAATAACTAAAAGATATAAAATTTTATTTGAAAAACTTAAAAATATATACTTCTTAGGGACTAAAATATAATTAACCCATACAATAATACACAGTGTTTACTTCAAAGTATGAACTTATTATCTATAAAGAGGATGTATTGAAAACTTAGTGGACAATGTATTCACCTAGTGTTTTCTCATACTTGAAGAAGCTTTTTGGGAACAGTCATAAATTGATCATGCTTTTATTTTCAGGACAATCTATCATAAACAGGATAACTGAAATGGAGCAGATTCAATATCTAATGATGTTTGACTTGTGGTTTATGCCCGCCAGACACCAGAGATGGGGGGAAGATAGGAACATTAATAATGAAGAAAAGTTTAAGCACAACACTCATTCCTCTAGCACCAAAAATTCTATAATGCACACCCATTTGGGAAACTTCTTAGCTTGGTTCAATTTAGTTGAGAAATCAGGCAACAAAACTGAACACTTTTTTTAGTTAAAATTAAAATAGCCAATACCCAACCAAATCACAGTCAATTAAATTTAAAACAGAACAATCCTTTGCTCACAACAAGATAATTGTTTCCCAACAAAATCATACTAACTTATTATGAATCCTACCTCTAAAATGGTTCTACTTTTTAGCAGAAGCTTTGAAGAAAGCAAACAATTCATCTCTAGGAGGCAGACCCTCCTTGATCACAGGGTGGTTGATAAAGTCTTGACTCCAATTATATAACTTGGGAAATTTCTCAATGGTGAGCAACTCCAACCCTGCAATCTCTTGCAATATGGCAACCCAATACCCAATGAAATTGGCAGCAATATCTACCAATCCTATGCTCTCTCCTCCAAAGAATTTCTTGTCTTTCAGTGTTTCCTGTAGGATTTTCAATGCTTCCAAGGCTTCCTCCACTGCTTTCTCACGCCCATTCTCGTCACTCCAGCAAGCATTCCATATAGCTGGCAAGATCTAAAACCAAAAAAGACACAACTTAATTAAAAACTCTACCCTGTAGTAGTGCTTGCTTTAGCCATACTTTTCTTTTTCACTTCTCTTTAAAACACAATGTCCTCATGAACTTTGTTTTCCAGATATTTGTTGCTAAAAAGAGACACTTTTAGTTCTTCAAAAGTACTAAACTTACATGCATTTTAGTGTTTTTAATGTTATCATCTAATCAAATTTAAAGTTTTAACTTTTTTTTTTCTATAAGAATTGGATACCAAGAAGTTTACAATACTCACACACCCTACTCAATCATCTAAACTAGACTCTTAGTATTTAAAATTTTATCTAATAACCTATATTAATTTTTATTGTTTAAATTATCGGTTAATATCTAATTTTGATTTAAAATACAATAAAAAAACACTTCCAAAATCTGTACTTGAATTTTCTCTTTTTGAAAGTTGCATATTTCTTATCCAACACAAAGACTGCTTAAATTAATTCAACTAACAATCAATTTTAAACTAACACCCAATTCTTGGATGAGAAACTAAATATACAAATATTTACCTAAAATCTACTAACCCAAACATTCTGTCAAAAAAAAAAAACCACTAATCCAAATATGCAATAATCAAAGTAGTGGAAGAAAAGAACAAAAAACAAGATTAATTGCTAACCTTGTCATCTAAGGTCTTAGACCAAAAACGAGCCAAGGCTCTTTCATATGGGTCTTGAGGCAATAGTGGGTTATTTTTCCACGTCTCATCTATGTATTCAACAATGATGAGTGACTCGGGCAATGGGTTCCCATTGTGGACCAAAACCGGAACCTTCTTGTGAACGGGGTTGTACTTGAGAAGATCAGCACTCTTGTTAGCAAGATCTTCCTCGGAGTATTTGTAGGGAACACCCTTGAGCTTGAGAGCAAGGTCTACTCTGTTGCTAAATGGGCTGGCCCACTTGCCCAATAGCCTCACTTCTTCTTCATGATATGAAGCCATTGGAAGTGGTGTTGGTAAGTGCTCAAAATTGAATTGTGTTGCAAAATAAGATGAATTTGTTAGGGTGTGGTTTGTGAGTTTGGCCTTTATAGAAAGAGCTTACAAGGATTAATAGAGAAGAGAAGTTGGAATTTGGAGTTTGTTTTGCTCTTAGTTGTGGGGATGGTCTTGGTCAACTTCGGGGTACTGGTGTTTGGTGGAGGTGGTAAGTGGCTTCCTCGAATCTCATAAAGTTCAATAATATATTATTAAGCTTTTGGTATTTTTGCAGCAAAAGAATAAAAAAAATATTATTTTAAAAACGAAAAATAAAATAATAAAATTTTATAATAAATAAAATGAAAAAAATATAAGAACAAAAATATACAAAATACTAAATTATAAGAATTAAAAATATATTTAAACCTATAAAAAATGTATTGAAGAATATAATATTAGTATTATAAATATATATCTAAAAAAAGTATTATAAACATATTTCTACCTTTATTTTAATAGCTCTTTTTATTTATTAATTTAATATTACTATTTTAAAATAATAAAAGAAATTGGTATTATTTATTAAATCTTCATTTCTTGAAATAGTTGATGATATGGAAGAATTTTGTGCTACCGTAAAAAAAAATGTTTTTAATTAATATAAAAAAAATTTAAATTTGAATTATGCGATTTTTATAAATACTTTATATAATGTCTTTTTTTTACTTGTTTTTTTATTTGTGATATTATTTATCTTATTTCATATTTTATTTTTAAAAAATGGACAAAAGTATTGTATAATTATTTTAATCTCATAACTTAAAATACTCTGGAATTCTAGCGAGGAGCTAAAGGCAATAATTATGAGTGTTACATGTTTTTTTTTTTTTGTTTTTAGTTTTACTTGCTTAATCATTACTGATCCAGCAGTTTTTAGTTTGCTCGGTATGTGTATCATTTTATCTTTTTCGCTTTTATGTGAAGTTTAGAAGAATTTTTTTTTCTTAATTGTGAATTTGAATCCTAAATTATTCAAAATGTATTAATTTAGTCTCTAAATTTTTAAATGCTCAAATTTTATCCTCTAATTTAAAAAATATCTCAATTAAGTCTTTTTCGTCAAATTGAGGTTCATATTGTTAACATTGCTAATAACGGGAGGATGCCATGTGTACAACAACTTAACGTTGTCAATCGTAATTAGACAAAAGGGGCCAAATTAGTTTTTTTTTTTAAATTAGAGATCAAATTTGAGTGTTTAAAAATCTGTGGACCAAGTTGATGCATTTTAAATATTTTACGAATTAAATTGGTAATTAAATCTTTTTTATCCATAAAAACCGAAAACAAATATCAAGTAGTCATGTATCTTATCAAATTAACCAAGTCAAGCCAAGTTAAACTTATCACTAGAGTTTAGGTAATTAAGTGAAGTTTAACTACATATAATAGTTTGGTGTATTTAAATTGGTCACATAAAATAGTATATCTAAGGTTACTTGTTTTGTTTTTCATTTATCTAAATTTAAATATATTTTTAATTCCTGTAATTTAATATTTTTTTATTTTGGTCCTTATAAAATATCTTTATTTTATTTTTTGTTCTTAACACATTTTAGATAACACTATGAACAATAAAAAAAATATTTTGGATAGTTAAAAAAATGTTATCTAAAGTCCTTTAAAGATGAAAAACAAAATAAACATATTTTGCAATCACTAAAATAAAGAAATAAAATTACAAAGACAAGAATAAAAAAAATACTAAATTATATGAACTAAAAATATATTTAATTATTTTATCTATCTAGGTTAACTTATACTTTAAAAAAAACAAATTTAAACAGTAGGCCAAAGCCCAGCAGAAAGTGCAAATTTATCATAGTAAAAAGAGAGTTGCTATTCTCACCCTGCATTTCGCTATTCTCACCATCCACATGGGTGGGTTTTTACATATTTAATTTTCAATGCATTCATCAAATGAAATTCCTAATAGTGACAATAACCTGGGGCAACATATTATATTTTAAAAGCAATACTTTCCAATGGATTTTCCAATGCATTAAAAATTGTTCGTCCTCTTGGATTATAAATAAGCAAAGGCAACAGAAAAATTCATGTCTATGAAAATCACACCAACAATCTCCAACAACAAAAGACAATATTTATTTCTCTTGTAAGTAGTATCACATATTAAGAATGTTGGGAATGAATTCAAAAACTTGATGGAATCAGGATGTGACCATAATATATCTCTGACAACATCTTGAATTTCCAGTCTTTTAAACCAGTAAACATATTCATCGCGTTTTATCAACTTCTTGAGATGTTGTATTTTACTTCTTGGACCCCTTTGTTCAGAACGATATTTTTGTCCTTCATTGTATATGATTTTGATGGCGGTGACATTTCTTTTATCTTGATATTTGATTGTAAACAAAATTTGATCAAACTTCACCATGTTTTTGGTTATTTGGCTAAGCAAAGTTTTTTCTTCACTACTTAAAAGACCAATATGCGTATGACCCAATAATGTTTGAGTGACTTCATGGTTATGAAAACCAAAAACTATGTAAAGTTTTTAACCTATTTTTTTACAAGCCTCATTTTTAATTTAATTGGATACCTATATTTTTTTTGCTTCTAGTGGTCTGGTTGATTAACTTATCTTTGTATTGTTTTTACTTTTATCCTTGTCACAAGCCAGTAGGACAAAGGCCTTCCTCCAAGTTTTTGAGCTTTCAATGACAATAAGAAATCCAAGCTCCTTTCTCGCATCTCAAACTCATTTCAACAAATCATATTACTCTTGAAATACCTAAAAACAAAATTCTTTCCTTCAGCAACAAAACACAAACATAACAAAAATACACAATTAAAATCAATCATCAATTAATCAATATACTTCACCAGTCAAGAAATTATTGGAAAAGTCAGGGTAATTAGGTTGTGGCTCAATGTCCAAACCATTATCATTTTCCTCATTGCGTCTCCCAAACCATTATCATTTATTTGTTTTCCATCTGCTTGATTGGGATGATATAAAAAACATATTGGCTTGTATCAATCATATTTCCCCAACCATTATGTAATGACCCGCCTCGTCGCTACGATATCAATACTCTAATATGCGATAATTTCAATTTTTATAAAAAAAAAGAACTCCATTAATTTGCTTATGAAAATAGAAGTAACTTTGTCCCAACATACATTCGCTAAAACATGCACATTTACTTAGGTGAATATATGTGTGTGTGTGTGTGTGTGTGTGTGTGTGTGTGTGTGTGTGTGTGTGTGTGTGTGTGTGTGTGTGTGTGTGTGTGTGTGTGTGTGTGTGTGTGTGTATAGGAACAACAACTTGGTACACGTCATCCACATGATGGAAAATTAAAATTTGTTCATGCATATGAGTAAAATATAAAGTTTACATCTTTGATTCAACAAAATGACTCATAACCCAACTATGGAGGAGTTGATAAACAAAATACAACTCTCTTCCAAAATAATGTCAACGTCATCACGTCGACTCGGCGACTCCTCACCAGAATCTTACTCCCTGCACCCTGTCACTGTCATTTTGCTCCCACGAACAATGTTCGCGATCATCACAAGTATCAACCACACGATACAAAATTGCAAGGGTGAGTTCATTATCAAAAGAACCAATACCAAATCCAAATAACCACTATTAGCAAGAAACATAGGTAAATATTATGAGCTTACACAACATTCATTATTCAACACTCACATCCAACAATTATTCATCATCCACATTCAACAATTACTCATCATCCATATTCAACAATTTCTCATCATCCATCCATGGATCCAATCAAGACTGCACAGAATGATGCATGCACCTGACTCAACTCTCAAATGCAATGTGGTACGTACCAACAACCAAATCCTAGGAAATAGCCTAAGCGTGTCCACACGACACTCTCACTTGGGAAACCATGCAGAGTTCGTCGAGACCACCCGGTTGTGCATATAACTGCCTCCCCATAGGTGATCAGCCCGAGACCCAAAGGAGTTCCCTACCAGGTGACACGCCCTCTCAGTACAAAGTACACTCTGACACAATTATTTTATTTCTTGTGTCGTATGAGGTATGAACGTGGCCACAAGCAAGTGCCAAAGACCATGGACCAATTAAAGCGCCTAAGCATCCCCTCAGAAATGCTTAGATTCTTTAACCACGCTTGTTCCCCATGAATGGGTCATCCAACAAGGTCAGTGCACTTCCCCCCATGAACATACATTACATACGACGTATGAACATGACCACAAGCAAGTGCCAAAGACCATGAACCAATTAAAGCGCCTAAGCATCCGCTCAAAAATGCTTAGATTCTTTAACCACGCTTGTCCCCCACGAATGGACCATTCGACAAAGTCAGTGAACTTCGTGTGACCCCTCTACCTCGACATATATATAAATAAATAAAATATATAAGAATATCGGTAACCAAATTCACACGGGTAAAAGGTTCACATTCACTTCACTATTATTAATTAAAACTTATTAAAACATATTCGACTCAAAATAAGGCCGTCAAAATTTACAAAAAATATTTTGTTAAATTAGTGAGATAAAATAAAATAGACTAACATCATGCAATTAATATAAAACTTATGTCCCACTGTCACATCCTATCAGAGCATTGTGTCTCGACGTTCTTCAGCACAAGGTTCCTTAAAGCACTTCACCTAGCCATCTGCTCCCCCGACCACAAGGTTCAAGATCATCACAGGATCCAAACACAAACAACACACAGGGAGTGAGTTATTACATTCCTAACTAATAGAGAAAAATAAAACAACATATAGGTATAAATATTATATAACAAAAAACAATTTACTTGAGCATAACTCACGTTATTTCACCACACGTCTCATTCGTTTTCACAACATTCGCATACTCAATAGTCAAAACACAATATCATCAAATCAATCAATATAGAACAATACAGAAGCGTTATGCAGCAAATACACTAAGACTCAATCCTATATGCAATGTGGTACCATGTCAGTGAAAAACCTCGTCGGGCGCCTAGGAGTACATGACAAGACAAACCACCCTAGCAAGTCAAGTCACTCTCACTAGGTAATATCATAGGGAGACCAATCAGGGTCACAGTATTTTACGAGAATGCTCCAACCATATGGGATCAACATAGGCTTAAAGGAGCACTCAAACCGGGTGACCCCCAAGGCCTACACTTCGAAGAGTCCGTCAGGGCCTCTCCCTCCTGATTCAGGTCCAACCCAGAAAACATTTTAGCACACAGACTCTATCTATGAATTGTACAAAACACACGACTCCTCAATTGTTCTCAAATATTTTTAACTCGTCGCCCTTTAAGGATCTTAGCATTAACTCGTCGCCCTTAAAGGGTCTTAGCATTAACTCGTCACCCTTAAAGGGTCTTAGCATTAACTCGTCACCCTTAAAGGGTCGTATAGTTGTGTGATTGTACAATCCACAGTTTACAACTCAATGCACACAACATCTCATAATTTGAATGATTGCACAGTTCATAGCTCACAACACAATACACATCTCAATATACATGTATTTTATCATTCATCACATGTTCAATTCACCACATACTCACAATTTGAATCATCATTTCATATCCTCAATATAACAATTTATACAAAAGACTATCACAACCTGGGGATTAAAACCCCTCAAATAATATTACACAATTATATCAAAATCATAGGTCAAAATATACAAATATCAAGAGCATAATTTATCAAGCAATTCTCATCAGAACATCAATATTTAATTTATAATCATAAAGGAAAAATTGTAATTTAATAAACATCCCAAAACAAAACCCCAATTTAATCCTCTAAGGATTCCTACACATGTTCACTAACCCCCAATTGTGAATCACTCATCTCTTACCTCTAAGCGGACTCACGTGTCTTCCGACAGCGATAGCGGCATCTCTAGTGGTTCCTTGAGATTCCTCTAGTTTTTCCTCCAACTGTTCTGATAGAGTTCTCAAACGTCAGAGAGACGGAGAAGAGATTGAAGCCTCCATATGTACTATCTTTGTGCGATTCCTTTTTCTCTCTGCATGAACATTATCTTGCAAATCCCAACAGTGAAAGTGTGAGGAATTGAATCTCGAACCACATATCAAAATGTCATGAAATTCCAACGGTTAACGAAATCGGGACCGTAGTTTTACTGAGACCGTTTTGGATTTTTGCAGGAAAAGAGAAAGCTACAGTGTGAAGGATATCTCTCTTAGCTCTGACATGCTTTTAAAATTACCAACGATGAGAATTCTCGGAACTGAGTTGCAAATGTGGTGCACAAATTTCACAATGATCCAACAGTGAATGGGTCCGAGATCGTCGTTTTTCTGATACAGGTTTGGTAGGCTACGGGAAAAAGAAAAGGGTTTTGAGAGGAGAAGGGGAAAAACGAAAATGAGGAAAAGAAGAGGCACTGTCAGTGTGAAAACTGACCTAATGCTATTTATAGCTAATTTTACTCTATTTATTTATTTATTATTTTATAAAAACAAACTCTATTTTATTCTCTATCAAACAAATAAATGAAATACCCTTTTTATTTTCTCTCAAATCATTATTTTAATTAATAATTATATCTCCTTATTTATTTAATCATAAAATCGCATCATTTTTTCTAAAACTCTATTTATTTATAAATAACAATTCTTTTTTTTTAAATTAGCTTACGAAAAATGGGATGTTACACTTTGCCCCCCTACGAACATACTCAACATCCAATGTATCGAACATGGGTACCATCAAGTGCAATGACCATGGACAAATTAAAGCGCCTAAGCATCCCCGCAGCGAATGCTTAGATTCTTTAACCACTCTAGTCCCCCACAAATGGGCCGTCCGACAAGGTCAAATCACCCCCCATGAACATACACAACATGCACATGCCAATGCATTTCCAACATCAATCAACATTCCATTTCCATATCATTCTCAACATAAATATCATCTCGTCTCAATGACGTTATCATCAACAACAACAACAACCTCATTTCATATTCACATAATCATCAACAATAACATCAATTCATGTTGACATGGTCTTTATTAACAACGTCATCTCAAATCAATATCATCATAATTATCAATATCACCACATATCAATTAAAATCCTCAATAGCGACATCAGTAATAAATTGCATTCTGCACATACATATTTTCTTTCATGCTTGAGATTCACACTTCTCATGTCTTCAAACAACACAAATCAAATAGAGACAACAATTTCATTCATCACAATAAATATATATATATCGCATCTCATTCGTCAAAACATAGTTTTTCCTGAAAAACCAGCATGCATATGAATAACAATTATATTGCATCCAATTAGTTAAAAACATGATTTCTCTTGGAAAACCCCCATGTGCATCAAGGACAATCATATCGCATCCCATTAGTTAAAAATATTATTTTCTATAAAGGAAAAATCAGCATGCAACAGGGACAGACAGTTATTCTCATAGCTAGGTCCATTGACCTTAACTATAGTGTTAAAATGGTAAATTTTATAATAAACTCCCCTCACCTAATGTGAGCTACCCGCGGGTTCCTCGTCATGTCACTTGGAGATTTCTTTTTCGTCCCCGCTCGTCGGTTCCATGCAAGCCTCTACCATGGTAAAACGAAGGAGACTTAATATAGATTTCAGAAATAAGACTAGTGACAATATTCTGAGTCAAAACCCTTGTCAAAACGTAAGGGCTAAAGGGCGTTCTGGGTTTTAGAAAAGGAACATCATTTTGAAATTCCGATCACGCCAATGTGACCGGAGTTCAGTAAAGGTCACGAAAATAACACCCATTTCATGAAAAGATAGCGTTTACAAAGTCTCTTTCTCTAAGGTTTTTCAAAGGAAGCACAAAACTTGCAATGAAAGTTTCCAAACTCAGAATGATGCAAACGCAAGCTGAAACTATCAAGGAACAAGCACAGAATCATGGTTACCTCGAAGGAAAACCACGAAGGTTAGACCAGGCTTCATTCTCAACCGAAACCACGAGACAAGTTGAAAGATTCTGCTTCGGTTGAAGGGTTCCTCTCGGTGTGGGGTTTCAACGGAGAACAATGGCGGTTTTTGATGGCTACTGGTGGCTGTGGGTGATGGAGAAAGAGCTTGGAACGTTGGAAATGGATTTGGAAGAAAGAAGGAGAAGGAAATGGCGTTTTTCCAAAGCTACTTGGACTATAAGACTCAAAACGCACAAGTGACTAATGCTCTCGGAAACGGAAACTGTAACATCCCAATTTTCGTAAACTAAATTAAAAAGGATTGTTATTTATAAATAATTAGAGTTTTAAAAAAATGATGAGATTTTATAAATAAATAAATAAGGAGATATAATTATTAATTAAAATAATGATTTGAGAGAAAATAAAAAGGGTATTTTATTTATTTGTTTGATAGAGAATAAAATAAAATTTGTTTTTATAAAATAATACATAATAAATAAATAAATAGAGTAAATAATAGGTCATAAATGCTCCTAGCTATAAATAACAACATGCTAGGTCAGTTTTCAGACGGACTCCTCAGCCTCCTCTGCCTCACTATTTCGTTTCTTCTCTCTTCTCCCAAAACCCTCTCTTTTTCCCGTAGGCCACCTAACCTATTTCAGAAAAATGATGATCTCGGACTCGTTCACCGTTGGATCGTCGTGAAATTTGAGCACTACGTTTGCAGCCCAATTCCGAGCATTCTCACCGTTGGGAATTTTGATATCGTCTTTGAGCTGAGTGAAATACCTTTCGCATTATAGTCTTTTCCTTTCCCGCAAAAACCCAAAACGGTTTCAGTAAAATTACAATCCCGGTTTCCTTAACCGTTGGATTTTCATGAAATTTGGATATGTTGTTAGAGGAAGAAAAAGGAACTGCATGAAGACAGTACAAGTGGAGGTTTCAATCTCTTTTCCGTCTCTCTGACGTTTGGGAATTTTATCGGAGCAGTCGGATGAATAACTGAAGGAACCTCAGGGGACCGTTAGAGATGCTACTATCGCTATCGGAAGACACATGAGTCCGCTTAGATGTAAGGGATGAGTTATTCACAATTGGGGATTAGTGAGAACATGTGTAGGGATCCTTAGAGATATCAATTGGAATGATCTGACGTTTGGAAATTCTATCGGAGCAGTCGGATGAATAACTGAAGGAATATCAGGGGACCGTTAGAGATGCTGCTATCGCTATCGGAAGACATGTGAGTTCGCTTAGATGTAAGGGATGAGTTATTCACAATTTGGGATTAGTGAGAACATGTGTAGGGATCCTTAGAAATATCAATTGGAATGAGTTTTGGGATATTTTTACAATTCTCATTTTATCCTTTTAATTATTAGAGTGAATTATATATATTTGATGAATCAGTTGATGTCTCAATGAGAAATTGCTATGAAATTGATGTGTTCTTGTGTTGAGTGTGAACCCCTTAGAAAAATTAATCTCTTTTTATTAACGTAAATTATATTTTAAATAATATTATTCAATGACTTATTTTATACAAATTATTATCTTGTTTTAATTTTTCTACGACGATGATTCAACATGTTATGTGTATATAATTATTGTAATACTAGAATAATAAATTAAAGAAAATTGTAAGGTTAATGTCTAGTGATAATTTCTTTTGATATAATATTAAATTAATTGTTATATAAATCCTTTGATTAAAAACAATGTAGTTTAATTTACTATATACATATACATATATATGTTTTGTATCATGCAAATATTATTATTGTGTGATGTGTATGAGTTATAAGGTGTAATAAGTTATTATAATGGTATTATAATATTATAGTGAAGATTGAGTAGTACAAAGTTGAATGTGTCAATTTGCGAGATACATGTAAAAATGAGATGATTGATGTGATATTATGAGATGTTAAATTGTGGGCATGATATTTGATTGTGAATAAGTGTGTGTGTTTGACACTTGATGTGACAATAATTATATTGTCAACTATGAATTATACAATAACCCGACCAGTGTTTATGCGCAGTGTTAAAGAGAAAGTGTAGGTTCCTAGTTAGGAACCAGTGTTAAATTGTAGCGCAATTGTGTTAAACATGTTTCAAACATGAGTGTGAGGTCGTGGTATTGTATAATTTATGAGTAGTGCTTATAAATGAAATATGTGATGAATTGTGGAATGATATGTTGCCTTGAGATTATAATATTGTTATTGAGATTGAGTAAAAATGTAAAGTAGAACAGGTGTTGAATTGTGAGATACGTGAAAACATGTGATGGTGGATTGTGACATTATGAGATGTGAAATTGTGAATGAGTTTTGGTTGTGAATAAGTGTGTGATTAACTCTTTTTGTGACATTATTTGTGTTGTAAGCTGTGAATTGTACAATAACCCGACCAGTGTTATCTTGAGAAAAGTGTAAATGTGCAGTGTTAAAGAGAAAGTGTAGGTTTCCTATTTAAGAACCAGTGTTAAAGAGAAAGTGTAGGTTCTTATTTAGGAACCAGTGTTAAATTGTAGCGCAATATGTTGTATGTGCTTAAGACACGAGTATGAGGTCGTGGGTATTGTATAATTCACTAGCAGTGTCTGTGTGCTAAAATGATTTTAGGGGTTGAACCTGAATCAAGAGGGGGAGGCCCTGACGGACTCTTCAGAGTGTAGGCCTTAGGGGTCACCGGGTTTGAGTGCTCCTTTAAGCCTATGCTGATCCCATATGGTTGGAGCATTCTCGCAAAACATCGTGACCCTGACTGGTCTCCCTATGATCTTACTTAGTAAGAGTGACCTGGCAAACCCATTGTGTGGTGTGTCTTGTTATGTACTCCTAAGCGCCCCAGGGTGATTTTTCACTGACATGGTACCACATTGCATATAGGCTTGAGTCTTAGCATAACTGTCTCATGCGCTTGCTAATTGTTTATTATGAAATTGATGTGTTATTATGTCTTGATCAGAGCATGTGATTTTTGTGTAATGTGATTGATGATTGAAAAGTGTGATTGATGGATGAAAAGTGAACTTTGAATGACAAAGTGGTGAAATTACGTGAATTACGTGTAAGTAAATTTTATTTGGTTTATATGATATGTATATCTAGTTGTCTTGTTTCTCTATTAGTTAGGAATGTGATAACCCACTCCCCGTGTGTTGTTTGTATTTGGATCCTGTGATGATCTTGAACTTTGTGTTCGGGGGAGCGGACGACTAGGTGAATTGATTTAAGGAACCTTGTGCTGAAGGACATCGAGACACAACGCTCTGATAGGATGTGGCATTGGGGTATAGGGTTTTATATTAATTGTATGAAGTCTTAGACGGTCTTGCTTAAACCGAGGTAACTTTATTATTTATTTGGACAAGTTTGAATATGATGTAGAAGAAAATGAATGTGAGCCGTTTATCTCTTTGAAAGACTTGTATTTACAAATGTAAAAAAAAAATACTATTAATTAATATTTGGATTTTTATTCCTTTGTCAGTATATATGTGAGGGGTAGAGGGTGTCACAAAAACATCGTGCACACTCTAGACGTCTTCTCAAAGATCCCAGAAGATCCAACGGCTAACAAAGGCTGGGCAGCATTTTTACCGAGATAGCTTCATGTAGCTTCCTTGAGAAGCTTCATTAAGAGGCTTCCTCAAGAAGCTTCCTCGTGGCTTCTTTGAGAAGCTTCCTCGAGAGGCTTCTTTGAGAAGCTAGATTCTTATCTACCTACACCCCTCTATTAACTAAATTAACCTCCTTGAAAGTAATTACGGATAAAATAACATAACAAAATAATCAAACATCAAATATAATTACTATATATATATATTTATATATATATCAAGGTGTTACACACTATGTATACTAAAAAAATTGGTTATTTCATATTATGTTAATTAAAAGATAGGAAACAGTTGTCAATAGAAAATATACAACCGAATCATGATTCTGTTGTGTGTCAAAATCCAAACACCAACAAAATCATGATTTTTTTGTTGTCTACAAAAAAAAGATGATTATGATTCTGTTGATGTATAAAAAAAATACCATTCACAGATCCAAGCTTTAGACTTATCAAAAGAAGAAAAATGGGTTGATAGAAAATAGATTTGGGGTTTGGATTTTGATGAAAAAAGAAGGGAGAAAAAGAGGTGGGGGTGTCATGAGAGAGGATGGCGAGGGAATAAGGGAAAAGGTTAAGGGTATAGGAATGAGAGGAGGATAGCAAGGCCAATTTACATTTCTTGGGGGTTAGAATAGCAACCCCTAGGAAAAGATAATACCATAAACATCCCCTTGGACTCCAAGGATCGAGGAGAGGATATGAACTATGGGAACATGAAATAGGACAATGAAGATCACTTCATAACTCATTCAATGTTATATGTGTTAGGAGTTTGGTTAGCTTGAATTAATGGGCTAGTTATATGGATCCATGCTTATTGGTTCCTTTGGACCTAGAGAAACCAATAAATCTATAATGCAAATTTGTATAATATAAGCCTTTTAGGCCTTGGATTAGGCCATCATTGCTATTGTCACTACCCACATAGGTGGGTTTTTCACATTATTCTAAAATTGTCCTTCCCATGGAAACACGATTTCGTTACACACTTGTATAATGGAATCATGTTTCTATCACACACATGGGAGTGAAAAAAATAAAAAAAAACAACGAAAATACGATTATGTTGTACACGGTACAACAAAATCGTATTTCTGTTACACAGATGTGGGTTAAAAAAATAAAAGTAACGAAAATAAGATTTTATTGTATAGTGTACAACAAAATTGTATTTCCATTAGTTTTATTTTTTTCACCCCCATGAGTGCAAAAAAAATACGACTCCATTGTAAACTATACAACGATAAAATCATATTTCCATTATTACCTTAACATCCCAAACAAGAACTCGACACAGACTCAACATTGCAGGACCCATATTCAACAACAATAACACAAATCAACATATTCGACAATTGACAGGGATGACTGACATGACACAGATCTCGACATACAATGTTACGCGCATGGGTGGCATGGTCATCGTCGTTACACACATAGGTGCTAATTTTCGTTCTTGTTGTAGTCGGTAGCATGATCATCATCATTTTCATGCAGTTGTTGACCGTTGTCGTTGTTGCAATGGGTGCCATGGTCGTTGTCATCCCACGCCATGTCGCTTCCTCTGTGCCAAGATTTGAAGATGGAGAGCCTTCCTCCATGACAGACGCAAGTGTTTCTAAATAAAAGCAACAACATGGGGTGGGGTGGGGTGGGTGGGTGCAAGGGAGAGGGGGTTGGTGGGTGGGCGGCATGGCGTAACTCAAATGGGAGGGGGAAGGAGTGGAGTGGTGCATAAGAAAGTTTGAGTGAAAGGAAAGAGAGTGTAGGGATTTTAAAAAAAAAAGGATTTCACAGGGGTTGGTAGTGCTAATAACACTATGGGTAGTGGGAATAATAGTTCCCCTTGGATTACTATAATCCAATGAAAACTTTTACAACTCAAGTCTTTGTTTCTTGGTAACCTTTTTACTCCTTATAGTTTAAATTGAATGTGAATGACGCTTGTAAAGGCATCATGGAACCTGTTGGATGTGGTTGTCTGATTAGGGGAAGTGATGATAACAGATCAAAAGATTTTCAAAATTCCTAGAATCCACTTTTGACCTTGTTGCCAAGCTATAGGGTGTTCTTCGAGGATTAAGATTAGTTGCTAGTTTGGACATGCAAAAGACTGAAATTAATTTGGATATTGTTCCAGTTGTTAATTGTATTAAAGAGTACATAATAGCTTGATCTCTTTAGGTAGGTCTTGATTTCTATAATAAAGCCAAAACAATAATGAGTAGGAATATGACCTATATTACATATGAGTTAATGGCGGATTCTATTTGCAACTTCCATTTTTTCTTGCATCTCTTTCATATTTTATTTTTTGCTAATTTTTTATGAAATTAGTTTTTGGAATGTATTTTTAAAACTCAGTGACTAACATTGTTACATTATGGAAACCAATTTCCATAATGTACGTATTTCAATTCATTTCCACATTTAGTTTTTTTTCTTAAATTACTCAATAATTTATAAGTTTCACAACTTAATAAAGAAAATATCTATTTTTTGTTACAATGACATTGGTGTGGATTATTCATTAATTTTCTAATGACTAATTTCTACCTAATAACTTTACTAGTCATCTTGAGGGGTCTTCCTTCCCAATCACATTTTTTTCATCTACAAGACTTGAACCTAAAACTTTGCTTAAGGGATCTAAGGCCTTTTCCACTCAAATCGGAACATCGTGATTTTCTTAAATGCACAATTAATTTGTTTTAATTGAAATTGCAAGAGAAATTGAATTCATTTATTTAATTTCATTGAAAGTATAAATACTCTATGTTGTTTGTGAGTTTTTGGGTTAACATTGTGTTTGGCCTTATGGAGAGTTGGGGAGAAAGAGTGTATAACGACTTGTCACTGCTACATGATAACTTAAAGCTAACAAAGCAAAAAACTTTATTTTAATTTATTTCAAACTCTTGAATTAATTTATTCATGAAAATACTTTTGAACTTTTTTCTAGAGATAGAGGGAGCAACATGAAGAAACTTTGGAGCTTGAAGAACTTTTGTCTTTTTACATGTCCAACTCCTTGAGTGACATTTGTATTGATTGTTGCATCTTAGTTTCTATATTTTCATATGTACATCATGCATCATCATATAGAGGGAAGAAGATTGTGTCTAAATTTAGAAACTTCTTCAGTGCATAAAACTTTCAGTTTTAATCGATTACAAGGCCAATTGTAATTGATTACACAAGTGTTTGTAGCTTGCAGAGAGACTCTCGTTTTGGTTTAATTGATTACCAGTTAACCATAATCGATTATACTGTTCAGTTGAGACCATGTTTGGTTTTTCATGAGTCTCAGCTTTAATCGATTACCAGGTGATCATAATTGATTACTTCACTCTTAAAAGTGTTCCCATAAGTGATCAAGAATCTAATTGATTACATTGTTCTTGAAATTTTTTCAAATATTGGGAAGAACACTTTAATCAATTGAAATGATAATATAATCGATTACTTCTTATAAATAATCTATTATAGTGAATATTTAATCGATTACAGATAGTTATAACTATTTTTTCTATGAAATAACCACCTTGTGTTTTCACTTTTACAATGAATAGAAGAAGAAAGAGAGAAGAAAAAGTGCATAGAAAAGTGTGTGACTCACAACTTATAGACTTAGTATTTCTAAATATCTCATGGTAAAAAGTGAGTTGTGAATTTCTCTTGAGTTCAAGAAGACACTCATTCACTCAAGCAAAGGTTCTTGCATGTGATTGATCAGGTTGTGTCTCTCCTTGACTCAGTTTTTCGTGTGTTTTTCATGTTGTTAGTATACACATGAATTTATGTAGATATGCTAGGATAGGTTGTTCAGTTTGGGTTAATGGTAGATTTCTCTTAGGCTCTTATTAACAAAGGACCCTACAGTTGGGTACCTTAATCTCCTTTTTTGGGGTAAGAATTGAGATTGATTGTGATTGCGCGTAAGAATTCTATATGCATAGTAAAAATCTAATTCAGATTGGATTAGATAATTGGATTAGTTTCTCTAGAGATAGTGAGTGAACTAGTATATAAATTGGTGTACAACTTCTCTTGATTTTATCTTTCTTTCTCATTATAGTCTTTGATCAATTTAATGAAGGTTAAAGAAAATATTTTTTTGTAAAAGAACTTTAACAAAAGATTATTGTATTAAGGGTGATTGATTAAATATTGGTTTATCAAAAGCTTGTGATATGATCCTTGGAAAAGAAGTTTTTTTTACTCTATTTTTTTAAGGTTGATTTAAGTTAGAAACCAATTCACTCTTGTAACATCCCATTTTTTTAAAACTAATTTAAAAAGGATTTTTATTTATAAATAAATAGAGTTTTAGAAAAATGGTGAGGTTTTTATAATTAAATAAATAAGGATAAATAACTTTATTAATTATTTGAGAGAAAATAAAAAGGATATTTTATTTATTCATTTGATAGAGTATAAAATAGAGTTTGTTTTTATAAAATAATAAATAATAAAAATAAATAAATAAAGTAAATGATAGGTTGTGAGTACCCTAGACATGTTATGTCAGTTTTCTGACGATAGTTTCTAAGTCTCCTCTTCCTCCTAATTTCGTTTTCTCTTTTCCCCTTCCAAAACCCTCTATTTTCCTGCATACCACCAAAACTGTCTCTGAAAAACGATGATCTCAGACTTACTCACCGTTGGATCATCATGAAATTTGAACCCTAGGTTCAGAAATCATTTCCAAACATTCTCATCGTTGGGAGTTACGAAAACATGTAGGAGCTGAGAGAGATACCCTTTGCATTGTAGCTTTTCCTTTTCCCGCAAAAACCCAAAACTGTTTCAGTAAAATTACGATCCTGAACTCATTAACTGTTAGATTGTTGTAAAATTTTGGTATGTTGTTCGAGATTCATTTACGCATATCTTTACCGTTGGGATTTGTATAATAATTTCTATGGAGGGAGAAATACATACTCATCACACGTAGACAGTGGAATGGAGTCTTCAATCCCTTCTCCTTCTCTCTAACGTTTGGGAACCCTATCAGAGTAGTCAGAGGAAAAACTTGAGGAATCTCAGGAAACCGCTAGATATGTCACTATTGCTGTCACAATACACACGTGAGCCTGCTTAGAGATAAGAGATGAGTTTATCGCAATTGGGAATTAGAATGAACATATGTAAGGATCCTTAGAGGATTAAATTGGGTTTATTTTGAGATGTTTATTGAATTTTTCCTTTATGATTATAAATACAATATTGATGTCCTGATGTGAATTGGTTGATAAAATCGAGTGAGTTCTCTTGGTGTTTTTGTTTTTCATACCTATGATTTTGATTAATTGATTTTGATATAATTGTGCAAAATTATTTGAGGGATTTTACTTCCCATGTTGTGATAAACCTTTTGTATAAATAGTTATATTGGGATTATGAAGTTATGATTGAAATTGTATAAAAGTGATAAATTGAATATATGATGAATTGTAGAATAATATATTACTTTGAGATTATAATATTGTTTTGGAGATTGACTATAAGTGCAAGGTTGAATGTGTTAAATTGTGAGATACACGTAAACATGAGATTGTTGATTGTAACGTTATGATGTGAAGTTGTGAACATGAGTTTTAGTTGTGAATAAGTGTGTGTTTAACACTTGATGTAACAATAATTGTGTTGTGAGCTGTGAATTATACAATAACCCGACCAGTGTTTACATTGAGAAAAATATTTATGCGTAGTGTTAAAGAGAAAATGTAGGTTCCTATTTAGGAACCAGTATTAAATTATAGCGCAATGTGTTAAACGTGTTTGAAACACGAGTGTGAGATCGTGGGTATTATATAATTCATGAGCAATGTCTGCTTATAATACTATTGTTGAAATTGAGTATAAGTACAAAGTTGAACATGCATTAATTTGTGAGATACATGTAAACCTGTGATGATGGATTGTGACATTATGAGATGTTAAATTGAGGGCTTGATATTTGATTGTGAATAAATATGTGTGTTTAACACTTGATGTGACAATAATTATGTTGTGAGTTGTGAATTATACAATAATCCGACCAGTGTTTATATTGAGAAAAGTATTTATGCACAATGTTAAAGAGAAAGTGTAGGTTCCTAGTTAGGAACCGGTGTTAAATTGTAGCGCAATGTGTTAAACGTATTTGAAACATGAGTGTGAGATCATGGGTATTGTATAATTCATG